>NC_087249.1:42931768-43233742 GCF_037042905.1 Lytechinus pictus
AAAAAAAAAACACCAAGTGCACACAGTACAGTATTTCTATTTATTAGAATGAAGGATAAAAGAGCACTGTCGATGAAACGCCTTGCTCACGGGCATAGGTGCCGTAGCCAGGGATCGAACCTCGGACTTTCTAATGTTTTCTAGTCAGGCGCCTAAGACCACTCGGCCACGCACACATGCCGCCCACACACATTTGTAATAATATCATTCGGCATATAGGGGACGTGTGCGGTCGCATACACTCAATATTTTTTTGGATACAACGTGAGCATATAGTCCGGTAGTAGAAGATACTTCCTACCCCCTGCTCACACAACTTGAGTTTAATTGGCCGATTCGGATCATTTCAAATCATGATTTTACTTTTATATGAAACGGTTTGCAATGAGATGATGAATTCATTGGCATGGTTATCCTAACCGGGGACGTCACCGGTTGATGGGTTATATGTTAAAACAAACAAACAGAAAAAAAAACACCCCAAAAGCAGTTCATGAAAAACTCACGCACACGCTCGCAACCCACCCCACGCACGCACACACTCATGTTCTTAGCTGCACATTAGTCAAAACCAAATCTTGACCTCTTCTAAGACCAACGTGTGACGTCATCAGTTTTCTTTGTCTGCATGTCAGCATTTTTATAACAACCTTAATGAAATGATCATCCTTTACCGATATATATCCCATATATCCAAAGACGAGCTCGTTTTACACTACACGTTTTTAAAACTTGCAACAGTGCATCTGTTCATCGAGCCTATAAATGGCCATGAGAGGTATCTATTGCCCGAAAAACGCGGCAAAAATCGATCTGCTCATTTTCCCACGAAATTAATTTCCCCCTATCTTTTTAGTGCATAAGACGCTTTTAACAAAATATGATAACAAGCTTTGTATCAAAAAGTAGGGGGAATTAACACGGACGAAATAGAATGCAAAATACAGAAATTTTTTCTTAAAATATCAAAATCATTTAATTGAAAATAACAGAAAGATAATGAAGTTATCTTGGTTATGAATAATGGAAAAGAAGAAGTATGAATTTAAAACAGATAAACTTGGACCGAGTAAATTGGGATAAAATATAATTTGTTGTGGTAAAAGTTATGTATAAAAAAAACCTCTAAAGTATAAGAAACTGAAAACAATCATTAAAATATTCGATTGAATTTTCAAGTTTCTCTGTCACTTTAGTTTTAGAGCGAAATCACATGTTCTCAAATTCGAAAAGGAAAGTGAGAGGTCCACAAACACACATCTTTCTAAAATTTAATGGTTTGGGAATATACTGCAAAATGGGCTTTCTGTATCAAGCTTGAAGCTTTATTCAGCAGTATTTACTGACCAAAACAAATAAACATAAAAAAACAAATTTTCTATTTGGAGCACTGGGTATGTACAGACATTCTTGATATTGTAAATATGAAATTATATAGTAAGACAGTTTATTAAATCTACTTATCTTTTATCCAATCAAAGATAAAGGACACTCTTAAAAATGTTGGGCAACATACGGTCCACACAACAATTGGTTAAAACTTTATCCAATTCTGGGTAGTTTTACACCAATAATGTGTGCTTTGGGTGAAAACTACACAGTATTGGTGTAAAACTACCCAGAATTGGATAAAGTTTTAACCAATTGTTGTGTGGACCGTATGTTGCCCAACATTTTTAAGAGTGGAGAGGGGAAATAGTTTCTGTCAAATCCAAAAGTTCGCTTTCGATTTGAATTCTGACAACAAATTTATATGCTAAATATGGGGAATATTGAAAGTACGATTTTAATCTGAATACTATTAGCATGGTTAGATAGTTCAATTAAAAGGACACAATCAGGGTTTTACATATGAAATGAATCAGATGTAATTAAAAAAATGGGGGTTTGAGAACACCAAATGTTGTACAAGGCTTGGCGAGAATCAATACCCTAGCGTTTCTTGTTAATCGCTGCCTTCAAACTTTTTCATATGTCCATGGAACTTTATATATACAGAGGCTTTTACATGTTTCACTATAATTTGTTAACTCACTTCTAAAAACACCGTACATGTGCATTTAATTTTTACTTCAGAAATCAAAAGATATGCAAATGGATTTTTTAAAATAAAATTGTCTTCTTTCAAAATCAAAAGTCACAAATAAACAAGCTTTGTTTTAATACTAAAAATACTAAAATCTCAAAATAGACTATTCATTCGAATAAACTGGGTTTTTTTATTCGTCCAGCAAGAAAAACAAATAACGATTAAAAATAAATCTGATCATCTGGACTTACTGTTTGAAACGGAGAGAACAGTATCACGTCCGATCCGGTTTAAAGTCCGTCCGATCCGGAACGCTTCTTCAGCTCGCCAGTTCAGCCAGTTCAGACGAGCTGAAGAAGCGTCCCAGATCGGACGTGAAACTGTTCTCTCGATCCGTTTAAAACAGTAAGTCCAGATGATCAGATTTATTTCTAATCGTTATTTGATTTATTCGAATATGTTTCCTACATCGTGAATTTTTATAATATTACAAGAGGTAGCCTTCTTATAGACTAAGATGTGAGCATGGTCGGTGAACATACATAAACTTAACTATATAATGAATGAAAATGACAACCTAATTACTAACATGTAATACCTAAAATGTTCAAAAAGAATTTTTTTACGAAAAAGTCTGATATCATGAGCAGTCTAATTCTCTCAAATTCCAACCTTCTACGATGCCTACATGGAATCATGAACAAAAGTATACTTTGTTATCATTATACGTCAACACCGAAAGAAAGTGCCAATCCAAATTTGATTCAATGACAATTCATTTGAAGAAATCAAATGAACTGAACGATCAACATAAATGATTGATATTATTCATTTTCACTGTAATAATAATAAATTTATAGAGCGTAGAAACTATTCCATAAAGTATATATTCTGCTGCCCTTTATAGGACCCCTAACGTGCCTAAAATGCCTGTTATTAATGAAATAATGTGTATAGGCGGTACATACAAATTATATTTCACCGACCGATGGAATTGGTATAGCTAAAAAACGCATTAGCTTTTGTCGTTGTGGGGAAGGTATCATTTGTGTTACTCATGGTTTGGAAGCGTTAAAGTGCCATTGACTTGAAGAAATGGCGAGGTAATTCGAGATAGATTCATCTCGCCAAACCGACATGATAACGTTATCATGTTAACATGATGTAAAAGTTGTAAGTCAACTTGGCGAGACAGTGGCGTAACTACGGGGGGGGGGGGGGAGGGGGGCATGGGGGGCATAGCACGTGCCCCCCCCCCCAATCGGCTGGCCAAAAAAAAAAAACCGGGGAAAAGGAGGAAAAGAGGGGAGAAAGGGGGAAAAGCGTAGTGGGAAAGAAGAAATTATTATTCATTATAATGTTATATTACATTAAAAAAAATCATAACTTTATGAAACATAATTTGCTCAGGGCCCATGTCTTCATTTTTCCTGGTGCCCGCTTTGTCTGTTTAACGAGATATATAATCCTGTTGTACTAAAACCTCCCGATTTCAAGTCAATATACACCAAATATATATATCCTCGCACTTCGAATTATTATTGTTTTATGTAGTGACATATGCTTTTTTTCATGACTACTTAAAGTGATTGCCCCATTTTAAGGTCTTAATATAAAACATTTCCTGTCCGTGCTTACGTTCGCATTAGTGGATTGGTGAGATATGTCTGCTCTTCATGAATTCCTAAAATCAGTCCTTGAAATGCCCCTTTTTCTAATCTGAATATCATAAATTTCAGCTTGCGCTTCGCGCTCGCATCATTTGGTTAGTGAAATACGCATGGTCTTCGAGAATTCCTACAAACAAGCCTTATAATGCCCCTCTTCAGGTCTAAAGTTCCTAAATTTTCAGCTCGCGCTTCGCGCTCGCAATATTTGATTTGTGAGATGCGTGATAATCATGATTACATTGACTACAAAAGGTGCTTCATGTGTTTAGATGTACATAATTCTAACAAAATCAGCAAGCGGTTGGCACTCGCATTAGATGACAATGGTGAGATGTATACTCTTAATGGATTCCTAAAATATAGTCCTTAAAATGCCACTGTTTGGGGTCAATATATACACAAATTTCAGCCCGCGCTTCGCGCTCGCATTGTTTGTTTAGCAAGACAGGTACGTATCATGATTACAAAAAATTGCTTATAATGTCCCTTTTAAGGTCTGAATATAAAAAAATTTCAGCTCGCGCATCGCGCTCGCATTATGTGATCAGTGAGATACATATCCGTTTAATGGCACTGTTCTTAAAATATCTCACTTGGGTCAGTATACCTGGCAACTGAGCGCGCTTCGCGCGCTCACTAAGTGACTCAAAACTTTTGCTGGTGCCCCCCCCCCAATGCCGTGACCCACGGTACGCCGCTGTGGTGAGATCACGTATCTCGCAAGGCTGACCTACAACTTTTCGTAAGTCGACTTGGCGAGATAACGTGTCTTGCTTTGTTAACATACAACTCTTTGTCGACTTGGCAAGATAACATGTCCCGCAATTTTAACATACAACTTTTGAACTGTCATTGTGGCGAGATCTCGCCACGTTGACATACAATTTTTCCTATTTTGACATAAGCATGTTTATGTCGACTTTGCGAGATAAATTGTCTCGCCGTCTTGACAAGTCAATGGCACTTTAAGCTTCCGTGGGAATGGTTGCGGATTTTTTTTTATTCAGCATGCTTGTCTGCACCAGAGGCGAATGGTTCTCGCATTCTTATATGAACATGTATCTACACACTGTTTGCAAAGTGTCATGGGAGTACTATAGAGGAATCAGTAAATATATATATATATGACTGCAGGTGCTATAGGATTGGTCACATGGTACACAACACGGACAAGGATGATTATCTGACAACTTTGTGCATCAACAACATCAACATTTCCATGCATACAAGGTTATTTGTAATCATTGCCCTCCCTCTTTTTCACATTTCACATAGGCATATCCTATTACGGTACTCTGAATTGCCGCATCTATGCTATCATTTAAAAAAGATGAATAAATATTGAGTGCCTTTTTAGCCTCAGATTATTTAAGAAACCTTATTTTATGTCATATTTGACTTTTTTTTCTTCAGTATTGAGTAATTGACAAGTCAGATCTAAGTATTGTTAAATCGCAGTTTAGATATTTATTCAGATTCATATTTAGATTTATAAATCACTATTGAGCATGTGATACAGACATCACGCCTATGTGAAATATCTTTTATCGTATTTAAAAAAAAAAGTGAAAAACAAAACAAAGAAACCAACGAGAGTGTGGAGAGAGAATTTAGAGGACACATTCAACGACAGAAGAAAGGGGAACAAGTTTATTGGAAGATGTACACTATTTGCTAAATGTTCGCCGTGTTCATGATCCTAAGATGGCTGACCTGGCTTCATTCCGCGCATCGGGGCCGGCAATCCAGTTAATGCATATACAGATCAATGGAGCACTCGCGTGACGTGAGCACGTTCCGCCATCTTTACTGCTACAGTTCCACCAACGCAACCCACTCGTAACCCACCGATCGTACGTCATTTGACATAACGTAATACCCTCTATTCATCGGGAGTCCGTTTTGCCTTTGTGACTGCGGCACATCATGCACAAATTCAATTTTGAATGGGTGGTAAAAAACTCAACTTGGTATCACATCGCGTTTAATTCTAGCCTTTGCTGTCGGATTCATCTAGAAAAGTATACACTCACATCTCAAACTATAGAGTTTGGTTGGTTTGGTTTTCGTGAGGATCCTACGACTCTCAAGGGTGCCTTTGAGGGAGAAGGTAAGTAACCAATGAAGCCTTAATGCTTAGTAATAAAGGCATTTAGAGAGTTTAATACCACATTGGCATACAATATTTTGTCATGTCTGATTCCATCTATATCCTAATCATGTCCCTTAAAATATAGTAAGCAAGACCAGAAAGCCATTCAATGTCGTATATAGGGGGGGGGGGGGGGCTCGGGGGCATTGCCCATACTTAGTTTCACGAACAAGAAATGATAAGAGAAAAAAAAAAAGCAAAGAAACGAGTGATATATATAATTTTTCTAAATATTATGGCAAAATCTATCAAAAAATGTAATTTTATGCTAAAAAGGTCAAAATTTTAGCTTCGATGAAACTCTAAATGCTTCATTCGCCTTTTCTGTTCGATTCATGTATGCGCCACTGAGATAATTTAGTAAAATAGATAACGTGATAAACATTACTTACAAACTCGATAATAAACGATTTTGTAATACAGTATCCTAATCATGGATTATTACAGAAAATTATTAAAATAATCAAATTCGAAGTGAAATGTATATTCTATAAATTTATAAAATTAATCCTTCCATGACTTGACGATCTCGCGAAAAATATTGATAAAAATTATCATACCTTGTTTATATATCTATATATATATATACAACATATTTAAATACAAGAGTTGCCAAAGCTGTTGTACATGAATAATTTGTCTCAGCAATAGCTTTGATCCAGCTGAGGCATGGCGGCTTGCCATTGTTCAAATCTCACCTACACCCGACAAAATAAATTTAATTGGCGGTGTCGAAAATCTGTTTATCTGACGGTCAATCGGATAGGGGTCGCCCTAGCCACTAACTCGTCTATTTGGTCTAGTGGTTAAGGCACCGACGTTCTAAGCTGGGGCCCGGGTTCGATTCCAGGCAGAGGCATTTTTCGGCATCACCAGTTTTTCCAATGGTTCCAAAGCTCTGGGGAACCTTGATTTAAGCTACGCCTACCATTGTTCTCTTCATCCATTTCTTTTACAACATATTTAAAACAAGAGTTGCCAAAGATGTTGTACATGTATGATATCTCACACATATATATATGTATATATTCACTGGGTGAAGTAAGATCACATTATTTTAAACATTGATAATGCATCCAATAGTCGTTGACTGTGCCACAGATGAGGGGGCAGGCCTGGGGGAAATTACTCCCATGATTTTCAAGCGGGGGGGGGGGGGGGGCGAAGGGGGATTATTAAGAAAAAAATGAACGAAAGAAAAGTATGAAAGGGGGAGGTCTGGCGGACCGTGTAATTCTCTAATATCTCTTTTACCCCTAAAACTCACTGGGGTGGGGGAATTATAACGCCATCTCTAGGTCGTTCTGCCCCCATCCCCAATATAACCAAATTGCGCCGCGCGCCCCTGTGAATTTTTGAAATTTTGTGTCGGAGGATCACACATTGGTCTAGCGAGACTGGACATCAGGCTATTTTCTCCATCCCATTAAAAGATATATCATTGTTAGAATATCATTCTAAAATGCTTTATCCTCTATCCAAATTTATCCAAAATGCTGTGTCCAAATTTTTGTGTCAATTGTCGATTATGATGTTTTAGATTCTAATCATTCTGCCTTCAAGCAAAATATATTGCTTGAAGGCAGAATGATTAGAATCTAAAACATCATAATCGACAATTGACACAAAAATTTGGACACAGCATTTTGGATAAATTTGGATAGAGGATAAAGCATTTTTTTTGGTTTGTCATGTTTTTGTTTTATACCAACCTTATATCGTATGTTTCTTGTACAGATTGTACAAACGTGAACGTGATCGTTTGAATGGAATATCTATCGGGAGAATAATTTTGCCCCTTAGTATTGGTCTCTTGAATTGGCAGCTAGGAGCATTTTCAAACCCAAAGTGTAGTTTGCTAGCTGAAAAGGGTAATCATCAGGTTAGAAATAGGACAAAGTGCAATATCAGCCTTTATCGACTGAGAACAGGGATAAATGGTGGAAAAAATTATATTAACTATTAGCATCAATGTTCTGCGTAGTGTAGAGCATTCATAATTTATAGAAATGAGTCATACACAAAATGTGTGTTATGTAGTCATGCATGCTCGCGGATGTGATGCAATTCAAAAGGAGACTTTGGAATATTTAGTACAACGATTTCATCATAACAAAAGTGCGTCCATGGTCTATGTAGCGCAAGGATTTCATCATTCAAGAAATAACATCTTCCGACACAGTAAGAAAAAAAAAATCGTATTTGCTTTATTACAAGATGTAATTTTCGATGTCGAGAGCTTGAAGTGAGTGTGTGTATGGCGCATGCATGTGCGTTAACAATTCAAGATACAATTTCGTGTCTGTACAAAATGATACGTACCCCCTTTGTGTGTGTAACAGAACGGCAGATACATTGTTGCGGGGGCATGTTGCCTTCGATACGGGCTTTATGCAGAGGTTTCGGAACATGAACATTATGAACTATCATATCATTGTTATTCATTGTGCTGTAGCCAGGTTTTTATTTATTTTTATTTTTTTACAGGGGCGGAGTAAGGAGGGAGAGAGAGAGAGAGAGAGCGAAGTTACCGATCAGCAGTATACTGGGGATTGGACAAGCACCTTCCATTTTGTATTATTTGTGGGGATTATGAGATTTTATTAAACACTGTTAAAAGATGTATTAAAATGAAAATGAAGGGTAGGATTGACCAGCATTGCAACTCAGTTGTAGCCTGTAGGTCTGTGACATGATGTGAATAAATAAAATAAGAAAGAAAAAAACCCAAAACCGACCTAGTAGTTTGATAATTTTTATAAGGTAAACCTCATTTTTTAGGAACGATTGTAATGTGTGTGAGGATGCGCAAAACGGAATTAGGTTTGTTGCTTTATTAGTAAAATCATGACTTTTGAATTATATATACTGTATATATATATATATATATATATATATATATATATATATATATATATATATATATATATATATGTATATATTGTAAAGAAATGGATGAAGAGAACAATGGTAGGCGTAGCTTAAATCAAGATTCCCCAGAGCTATCTACCCTTTGGAAAAATTGGTGATGCCGAAAAAATGTCTCTGCCGGGAATTGAACCCGGGCCCCCAGCTTTGAACTCTGGTGCCTCGAAACCCACCTTCACCCGACAAAGGAAATTATAATTGTTATAGTGTCGAAAATCTGTCTATCTGACGGTCAATCGGATCGGGGTCGCCCTAGCCACTAACCCGTCTCTGTGGTCTAGTGGTAAAGACACCGGCGTTCAAAGCTGGGGGCCCGGGTTCGATTCCCGGCAGAGAAATTTTTTCGGCATCACCAATTTTTCCAAAGGGTAGATAGCTCTGGGGAACCTTGATTTAAGCTACGCCTACCATTGTTCTCTTCATCCATTTCTTTACAATATTTAAATAAAAGAGCTGCCAAAAGCTGTTGTACATGTATAACTTTACACACATATATATATATATATATATATATATATATATATATATATATATATATATATACACTAAAAAAATGATGTGCTAATTTAGTGCTTGTATAGTGACTGCACTACCAGTGCTGATTTTCTAGTTCAAATTTAAACTAGAAAATCAGCACTCGTAGTGCAGTCACTATACAAGCACTGTAAGCAGGTAAGTGCTAAACTAACACTTCATTTGTAACAGTGTATATATATATGTATGTATATATATATTTATTTATATATATATATATATATATATATATATATATATATATACAGTATAAATATATATATATATATATATATATATATATATATATACAATATTCACACAATATTTAATAAAAGAGTTGCCAAAGCTATTGTACATGTATAACTTCACACACATATATATATATATATACACAACAAAAAGAGTAAGTCCCCCCTTAAACAAACATCAATAATTTCCCGAACCAATGCGAGTTTTTAATATAATTTTACATGAGCGTGTAGGTAATTTTATAAGCTATCCTCTGAGTAAATGTTAAGGACGTATTTTACGTCATGCTTCAGTGTGCATCGTCAAAATGCAAAAATGTCACTTTTCAAAAGTAACAAGCCAAATATCATTGCTTTGATTCCATTTTATTGGAACTAATTCCACATTCTCATCATGAAAAATAGTCAGAAGGCTTGTAAAAGGTACTTTCTAAAAGACGATACAACTTTTTTGGCTAAATTTCACGGTTGAATAAACACAAGTCCAAATTTGCTATACAGTGCCGGCCGCGGGAAACGTCACAGTGCCCCCTAAGGCGAACGCGGTAGCCCGTAGCGGACATTTGAGGGGAGCGGACGAGGAAAGACGCCCGCGTCCGCTCCCCTATGATATGAGTGCCCTAGGGGACCGCCCGAGGGTAGTGCCCGCGACTATCCTAGGGTGTTTCCCTAGGATGTTCAGCCGTGCATTCTTGGTAGAAAGAAGAGGTCTGATTTGACACATTCGTTCAGGACTGCATGTGATTTTTATCTCATATCAAGCATAAGTTTTCGATCATTTATCGTGGATAAAATCTGTTATGAAAATTACAAAGTTTTGGGTTGATAACTGGGATTTTAGGCTTTTTCACCGAATGACTTATTGTGTTCGATTACACACTGGCACCAGCGTAAAGGGTCCTTTCCTATGAATATTCTTCCCGTGGTGTCCGTTATTTCATTCACTGACATGGTTAGTCGTGATCGTAAAGGAGTTTCTGACAGTGGAGCAGGTATTTGTCGATGTTGACCCTACATTCCGGAGGTCGTCCTAGAACTATTTACTCTATTCTTTTCCTGCATGCATGGTCATCCTTTTTATATACCCTGACATGCTTTTCAGGCGCGGATCTACGAGATGCAGATACAAGGGAGAAGAAGAAAGCAAAAATGAAAGAAAAGGCGAAAAGGAAGGGATGGATTGAAGACGAGAAGGAAAGAGATAAGAGAAATAGAAAAAGTGAGAGAAGGGGAAAAGGGAGAAAGAGAAAATAGAGGGAGGGGGGGGGGGGGGCGAAGAGGAGAAAGATGGAGAGGGGGTAAAGAAAAGAAATAAGGAAAAGGTGAAATGGAGAAGAAAACAGAGGGGATGAAAAAAGGGAAGGTGAGACAGAAAGAAAAGAGGGAAAATGAGAAAAGGAAAATAGATTGAAAATCGAAGGGGAGAAGAAGAGACAAAGGAAGAAGGACAGAATGAGAAAGAGAGAAGGATAAGGAGGGGGAAATTTAAAAAAAATGAAGAAGGGAGACATAATAAAATGGAGTAAGAAAGCGAATGAGGGAAGGGTGCAGGAAAAGGTAAGAAGTACAGGGGACGAAGAAGTGGGACTTAAGAAAAAGTAGAGGAAAAGAGACAAAGCGGGAAGAAAAATTTGGGAAATTGCCCAGTTTTTCATGTCAAAAAATACTTTAGTAACTCGCATCTGCCCATTTTTACGCTGATGACAAGTATTGAACATTCTTGCGCTCAATCTTGTAATTATTTTCTCTCACCATGCTCACAATTTCCTGCTCTGGTTGCATCAATTAAAAACTTGTCCCGAATCAACATCCGCTCATTCAAGAAAGCAGAAAGAAAAAGGCAAAAAGGAAGCGATGGAGGGAAAATGAGAAGGAAAATAGAAGAAGTGAGAGAAGGAGAAGGGAGCGAAGAAAAGAAGGGGAAAGAGGAGAAAGAGAAAATAGAGGGGGCTTATTGTTTCATGGTAATATGGATACCCTATAGTTCTGCAGTACTTAGTTATGAAACTTGTTTTACTCAGTAATGCTCACGCGTGATGATTAAAAGGATTTTCGACTATATAGAGGTGAACCGGGACGGGGCTTTCATTCTTTAACTTGGCTTGACTAACTCCTTTGTTCCCCCGAAAAGAATTGTTAAAGGAGAATGAAACCCTTGAAACCAGCTGAATCCATATCAAAGAGAAAAATCAAAGGAACACATTGTTCAAAGTTTGAGGAAGATTGAATGAATAATAAGAAAGTTATGAGCATTTGAATATTGAGATCACTAGTGCCATGTAGATCCTCCCATCGGCAATGCGACCAAGATCTGTGATATCACACACGTACAACTCCCTCATTACTTTAGTACTTATTTCACTTATATTCTCACTTTTATAGAGTCTATCACAAGGTGAGGTGTTCTCTTTATGAGATGACAAGTACAGAGGTTTCACAACATTATATCATTGATGAATCGTTTGTCATATGATTAGAATGAGCAAAAAGAAATATTTTGGGGTATATTTTCAGTGTCCAAATGGGAGAGTTGTACGTGTGTGACATCACAGATCTTGGTCGCATTGCCAATAGGAGGATCTCCATAGCATTAGTGATCTCGACATTCAAATGCTCATAACTCTTTTATTGCTAGTCCTATTTTACTCAAACTTTTGTTGATCTTATTTTTTTATTTTTCTGCTTTCACAAAAGCTAACTTGCTCCAAGAGTTTCATTCTCCTTTAAGGTTTGATAGTTAACGTTTGCGTGAGCACCCACCAAAACTCTTAACAAAAGAAAAGAATGGTTTGTATAGCTCCATTCTTGCTTTGTCGGCAAGTGATAATTAACTCGTTAAGTACCCATTCCACTCACTACGTCATAGTAGCTTTCGAAAACGTACTTTTACTTGGGTATGTGTTTAAACATTGAAGCTAAATGTGCTAGAAATTTTTCAAATAGTTACATTATGTAAATAGCTTTTGTTGGTTTGCTCTGAAGCGCATTGAGCGTCCAATCAAGATGGAAAGTGCGCTTTACAAATGGCATGTATTATTATTTTTAGCTGCCATATAACACTGAATTCTGTATTATACCAAGTTGTGACTTGGTTTTATCATTTCCAATTCATATAACAAAATATATTTCGAAGGAAAATCTTGCTTTACTGAAATGAAATAAATAAAAAAATGTTTATAACTTTAATTGATGTCCGACTAATCTATCAATATAAAAGCGCAGTTCGTAAATATGATAGTTTAATCTTTACTTCGACGTCAATTATTCGTTTTATTATCATCATGTAAGTGTATCAGGGATATTGATATTCGTTGTAAACCCATCTATAATTTTGTATAAAATTGCGCGAAATATATGCGTTGTTCTCATCATGAAGCTGGAACCCCTCTTCATTTTTCTCATCCTCCTCTTCCTTCTTCTCCTTTATTATTTCCACCACTTTCATCTCTTCCCAATTCGAATATTTACCAATGTAACTTAAAAACCGCAATAGAGAGCAGGTAATGTAATCAGATGTTTTAGCAAAAAGATAAATCTGTTCCATCTGTTACATTGAGGTAAATTTATACTTTTTATAGGGTGAGGGTTTTAGAGACCCGATTTGAACCGAAATGAAAAGAATATCCTCATTTATTGTTGTTTACAAATTAATCCCCCCCCCCCATTTATATGAACATCCTGTCATAAATTGGGAAGCGGATGTGATCAAAGGAGATCAAATGTGTGGGCGGGGAGCAAGACTCTACCAGACTGATGACAATAACAAAGGAACCAAATAACAAATCGATGAGCACAACCAGTTTTGCTGGTGTTCGCTTTTTGCACGTCTACTTTGTATGATCTTGGTCATACTAGTATTCGTTTTCACGTACCTTTCATTCCCTGTATTAGGGTTTTATCAACCATGTCAACGAATTGACGATCCCAATATTGACCGCACGTTTGTTTTAACATAATGAGAATTCGCAAATGCCCTTGATATTCATAATTATGTTTTACTTTAAGTTTGTCATTAATGTTTGTTAACATTCACTCTGTTAATAACTTATCAATTTTTATTGACAAAAAAATCAAGTCTGCTTATTAATGTCTTTTATCTATTTTAATTCTTTTTTTGTTGTTGATATGCCTTTCTTTCTTCTTTCCTAATTCCACCCTGTGCACCCCGTTAAAACTTAAGGAAGAATGTTTCAAATGTTTCTGCCCCCCCCCCTTGTTTCAAACAGTTCTTACACTGTTCATAAGGAGATGGGATTAGGTGTATAGTTCACGCTGAAGGGAGAGGAATGGGTACGTATGGAGAGGAAAAAAAACTTATCCCAAAAGATAGAGAATTGATCTCCATGACATTAAATCACAATTGTGTCCTATTTTTTTTTTTATACAAGTTTGTATGATACATGTATGTCTCCCACGTAAGGCGTAAGGAAAAAAGTTTACCTAATGCATCAAATTTGATTAATTGATTAGATTCATTGCGGTAAACGAAAAATAATAAATTCGATGTTCCAGCCAGGATGACCAGATTTCAAAAAATTAAATACGGGACAATCGACAAAGCACTATGTACCATCGGATCGACCGAGCCAGGCCAAAAAATCAACAAAAAGGCTACACAATGTTAGACATGTTAACAAAATATTTTAAGAAAGGGGAAGGGAGGGTGAGCGGAAGAAAGAAAAGAGAGAAAAAAATGAGGAAACAAGAAATGAATTGAGAGGAAAGAAAACAAATAAGGAAAAATTAAAAGGAAAAAAGTTTGAATAAAAGGATGAAAGAAAGAATAAAATAATATAAAAACAGATAACGGTTTCCGTCATTACTTGAAATAAATAAAGAAAGAAAGAATTAAAATAAAGGAAGGGAAGGTGAATAAATGTGTGAAAGAAAAAAAACATAAGGAGAGAAAAGAGAAAAGTAAGAAAAATGAAGGAAAAGAGAAAGAAAGAAAGAAAAAGAATTCCTTTATTATTTGAAAGAAACAAAGACAGAAGAAAACAGGAAGGAAGCAAGGAAGGAAGAAAGGGAAAGAAGGAATAAGGGAAAAGAAATAAAGGGACAACAGAAATTAAAAAATGAAAGAAAAGAAAACAAATAACATCTAAAAAAAAAAAAAAATCTACAATAGATTCCAATCACGCTAGTTTAAAAACATAATGGTCTATCACAAGATAACCAAAGTACATGCACATGTAAACATAATGCAATGTACGTACCCTAGAGTACCCTAGGATAAGTGCGGGCACGGCCAATATTCCCGACCTTTCGTTTGAGGACGCGCACGCTTACTTACGACGGTAGTTGATTTTGGAAGAGACTTTTCGGGCCCGTCATCATGGTCGTAAAACTCTGTCCTGCAATGCAAATTGTGTGACATGAGATTATTTTTTTCGTTTCGCATCTGCGACGGAAACATTCAATATGCGTTTCGTGTGCAAAATTCTGGTTGCTACTATGGTAACAGCGATATATCCGATTGAGGACGACTTTCCAAAGCCACATTTGACTCCTCCTAGAGCTCGAGAGGCCGCCCAGGGGGCCCACTTCCATTGATTAGTGGATACCAGGAGCGGACACGTGTTAAAGGGGACAGAGTGGGCAGGTACGTTACTTATAGGCCTATGTAACGTAATAAGGGTGTCAAAACGATGTTTAAAATGCTGAAAAAAGGTATATATATCCAATACTTGTAGGGTTTCACAAGCCAAATACTTGTTAAGAGATGCATTTTCATAATCTGGAAAAGAATTGCTTCCCTTGTTTAGGGTACTTTTCGAAACATCATGGTCGTGCCTGGTATCCACTCATCAATGGAAGTGGTCCCCCCGGAATTTGAATCTAATCCCCCATTTCTGGGGAAAGTAAAACATAATGCCCATTACATCGTGTGCGAGAGGCATATCGTTTGTGTAGAAGGAGTAAACAAAAGAAACAAAAGAAACAAAGAAACAAAATAAACGAATTCAAACGTATTGCATATGCTGTGCACATATCAACGCGTGCGAAATTTTCGGCTGGAGAGGTTGATCTGACCCATGAAATCAATTGCCAGTGATCCACCAATAATCCACGTTAAATGTAATGTCGATTCGATGGACTGTAATGATCTATATCTAAGCCTTCATTCAGTAAGTTTTTCCTCACTCAATATGTACTCAATTTGTTTGAAAAACCACTTTCTTATCCATGTCATAATCTATTTTAGGTCCTGCATTTCGAATATCTCCAGCCATCAGTCGTAATATACATGCATGTATGGTGGGTGTCGCGGAAAAGGATTTTGCACACGAAAAGCAGATCTGTAGGGCCTGTAACCCCCCTGTAACACAAAGCTTAGCATTGATTGTAGAGCAGTTTTCTACGTTTGATTCTATTGACTATAATGCACAATCAATCTTAAAAATCAAGTGTATGATTAAGCGTTAACTTTTGTGTTAGGGGACCCTAATATTAGCGTCCGTGAGGACTGCAAAAGGTCCCAAGTATAGAGCACGCAGGAAACTGCGGGCGCGGCTAAACACCCTAGTCTGCTCCCCTTGAATACCCTCGGTTAGACGCGAAAGCCCCCTAGGGTGTTTGCGTGCTCGGGCGTGACGTTTCCTGCGGCCGGCACTGTAATTTGATTTTTTACACATTTCCATCAATAAAAATGATAGAATATGATGACGGTTATTTTGGGGAAGAGTATCTTCAACAATATTCATCGTTTCACGGATCAATGAACATTTATTGAAAACAAAAAATACGATTTTCAAATATCATAGGCATGTATTGTTTCATTTTGGTAACTGAAAATGATCTTTTCTCAACTTTTTCTTTATTTTCATGACCAATTAACATGCTTTAATGTTTGAAAGGCGTTTAATTAAACATTCAGGCTTGAATGAACATGTGGAATGTGATTAGCTCTTTTTCACGTTATTGGAAAAAATGCAATTTGTAACTATGGATATCTGTCACAAACCTCCTTGCATAGTTCATTTGATTTGATTTTAATGAAAATCCCGATGTTTAATGCATCAGTGAGCACACAATATTCGAAAATTATGAAAGTTAAGAAAGTTCAATCCCTTGGCCCCACTCTGTGCCGTATCGAATGGTTATTTTGGTGTGCGCGCCTTTTGATAGTGTTACTCTGAAGCCATGTGCGAAGTTTCATGAAATAAATGTTGGCAGAAGTAACAAAAACCGTCCATGAAACAAACCCTCATTTCATATTTGTTAAAACTTTGACTTTTTCTCTCATAGACTTGTGTACATTATGGGTGCATATGTTTAAGAAAAAGTAACCCCTTATTCAATATGGTGGAACTTTTTTTCAAGGCTGTCTTTAGCAATGTCATTTGGCAGTAATGTTTATCAATCTATGGGCAGAATTCTGTGCAAAAATGAAATCGATTTGTTTATTTATGGATGAGTGAGCACGCATCAAAGTGGGAAATTTTGTATTTTCAATGTCACAGACTCATTTTAAAGAGTAATAAAGTGAATATTGGGGGCAAATTCGGTTTCAAATGTGACTTTAATTGCTGTTGTTTTTATAATCCATCATTATCACCACACACTTTCCGAACTTTAAACATGTTCATGGTTGAGCGAGCACATTCGAAAAATTAGGAATGGATACTCTTTATACTGCATAAATGTATTCTTTTCCTATCAATTTCTCATGATCAGTTTAATTCATGGACAAATCAGTGGTGGATCCAGAATTTTAAAATGGGGGAGGGGCCTATAATCGGGGGAGACACCAACATTTTCAAATTTTAACATGATCCAACAAGTTGTAGAGGATAAACCCCTATGATGATACGTCACAATACAGGGGCCGCGGAACGGTTTTCAAAGTGGGGGGGGGGGGGGGAGCTGACCATGCAAAAAATCACAATCGTATGGTCTTTTTTTTTTTTGTACATGCTTTTGGAAAAAAGTGGGGGGGGGGGGGGGGGCTTCAGCCCCCCCTCGCGTCCGCGGCCCCTGCAATACATTGTGCTCACTCAACCATGAACATACGATATCAAAATTGTGTGTGGAGTGGCTAAATGATGGATAGTAAAACAGCATAGCACCATAAAATTCATCTCAAAACAACTTTTGCCCAACTTTGTATTTGCACAATCTGAAAAACGACTCTTGTGACTTTCAAAAATGGTCATTTTTAATTCAATCTTTAATTACTCATGCATGACTCAACTGATCAATCTCATTTTTCACCAGGAGTTGCTTAATGAGTGTAAAAAACCACCTACGAAATATCATATCTCAAAATAATTCCGTTCAAAAGTTACAGCAACTTGATTTAAGGGGAACATACTTTTTTGTTGTGTATATATATATATATATTAGGTATAATATACATAATATTGATATATAGCCATAATATTTTCCCTTTGCATTCCTGTCATTTATTTCTCCCTCGTTTTTTTTTTTTTTTTGGGGGGGGGGTACACCCCGGCTACGATAGTGATCGTGCAGATTTACATTCGTAATTGTAATTTGTATTTGGAATCCTTAATTTTTTTAGTTAACTTAAAACCTTGTAACATAATATAATTTAATAACGATTTCATGCGTTTATGTTTGGTGGATTTAGTTATGCAGCTTAATAAAAGGTGCATATTAAGATTATGAGTATACAATTAAAAAAATTATATGGGTTTATGTGTTGATAGTTTCTTATCGACTTGAAACAGAAACCAACATACAGAATTTTAAGAAATTATTTGTAAAGATTACTAACATTTTTTGAAGGATTTATATACAAACTCCAAGCCCAGAACGCAAACCGATCACTTTCCTCTAAACCCTTAACAGAACCCTCCCCCATCCCGTCCTCTCCATACACACACTTGATCCCGGCAGACACTTACAGTAAAACGCAGTGTGCTTACATCTAGTGTGTATACTACTACTGCAATCCGCAACACACCCCACACACACATATAACAACGCACACACACACACACACCAGGATGTACATAAGGAAATGCGCTGAAATTATGTACGCGCACGCATGTACATGAAAGTGGTAAAGGGATCCGTCAGATTTGATTTGTTCTGTTTTGTTCGATCGGGGCAGTTGGAATAAATTTATATACATATTTTTTTATCATAATGAAATGTTTACGCCCACATTTTTCTTTGATAATTTTAGACTGGTACGTCTAAACTCTATAACTAAGTCATACAAGTAAAATTTTCCACTAAAAATAGATTCTTAAAGGGGTACTCCGGGCTGAAAATAATTATATCTATATAAATAAAGTAATATGTACCAAGCAAAGCGCTGAAAATTTCATCAAAATCTGGAATCAAATAACAGAGGGAGAAAGGGAGGAGGGGGAGACGTTTTATCTTTTTTTGAAATAGTCTCGGTATCTTTACACTATGTGCCATGATACCATGTTGAATGTGAGTTTGTATTGCAATACCATGATGAAAAAGAGATTATTTTATGTTGCGTTGTATCTTCATAATTTATGCCGGGGCAAAGTCCATGCCAGAAGAGACTTCTATTATAGTTCTTTGCATTCAACATATTT
Source organism: Lytechinus pictus (assembly GCF_037042905.1). Taxonomy (NCBI): domain Eukaryota; kingdom Metazoa; phylum Echinodermata; class Echinoidea; order Temnopleuroida; family Toxopneustidae; genus Lytechinus; species Lytechinus pictus. The sequence goes on from NC_087249.1 coordinate 42,950,854, forward strand.
AACACAAACAACATGTACAATGTACTCCCCCCCCCCCAGACATATGGGACTTAGACAGCGGAGGAGGTGGGGGAGGGGAGGGGAGGAATTCTCCCTAATTTTGTTTTAGTGGGGGAAAATTGAGTTATACAAAAATGTGATTGCATTATAAAGACATTGCTTGAAAATAATTATGTATATTTGTAAAGCATAAGTATCGGAATGATAGTAATACTAAATAACTCAGCCACATTTGCTTTACGGCCAGTAGAAAACAGCCATTTTAACAATTTTTGTACCAGCTACATAAAGGTGGTTCGAATAGAAATGAATAAGGCGGCTGTTTTCCGACTCGCCATACGGCCGCCGTTGAGCAAATGTAACTGTTAATGCCAATTATGATTATGATTATAAAGTTGTCCTTAAATACCGTGCGAGGCCTCCAAAGCATATATGAAAGACACACAAAAAAATATGATCTACAGATTTATGAAATTGTGCATTAACTCGCAATAGGTCTACACATGATAGATATATATCCACACACACCCACACACATTATGCGCCAACTCTACGCGCACAAACACACACACACCCTCTCCCACACACACACTCTAATCCCTGATTCGCTACACATTTCAAAATTCATGCGGTACCTGTTACCATAGAAACTATTTAAGGAACCACATCCACTTGGACTAGCTGCAATGAGCTATTATTATATCATTTACATAAAACTATATACGTATCATATCAATATCTTTTCGTATCCATTATGATGTTGAAATATGAAAAATTAATTTTATTACAGAACGTTTTGTTATTTTTCTGTTATCAAAGTTATGCAAGTGGTTCAAAGAAATCCCGAACTCGTCTATTTCAGTGTGTTAATGGTAGCGCACATTGGTGTTTACATTACAATTCGTTTGGTATGTGTGCTGAAGTGCTGTTCTACTATACGAACTGGCCAAGATAAATCCTTTTACTCACTAATTGAAATCATTTTGGCATGAAAATGTTTGAGTTTAATCAAATCAACGATAAAGTATAGACCTAAAATGATGAAAAAATCAAAATAATATCTCATCAGTTCATAATACTCATTTTGTCGATAGGAGTCTATTCAAGGTCAATAGTTATGACTGATATTAACTGGAAAGGCTCTATTTTTTCATTACTGATCAAGCATGTCATGATCTTTACCTCTGTCACTTTTGCCTCTGCCATTATTACCTCTGCCATTTTTACCTCTGTCATTTTTACCTCTGCCATTTTTATCTCTGCCATTTTTCCCTCTGCCATTTTTACCTCTGCCATTTTTACCTTTGCCAATTTTACCTCTGCCATTTTTACGACTGCCATTTTTACCTTTGCCATTTTTACCTCTGCCATTTTTACCCGGCACCGTCTTGTCAACCATGTTATTTTTGCAAATTAGATGTCATTTGGTTGCCATGGCAATAGCCTGAGATGTAATTTATACATTTAGCAACCAAAATATCTTTGTTTAACACTGTAAAATTAGGGGAAATTGAAGATAAATCATATTCTACAACATTTTTTTAATCAATTTTTTTACTTTTCTGGGGAAAAACAAGCCGTTGCCATGGCAACGGACCAATTGGAACTATCTTGGTGATCTCGAATATTTCTAAATTTCGTATGTATTCAATTGGGAGCCTGAAAATTATCATTTTGGTCATCTATATCATGTTTATTTACCATTTACATGGCAATGTATGTTATTTTGGAGAAATTAATCAATTGCCATGGCAACGGCCGAAAATGGCATTTATAAATTTACCTCCCATCTTTAAAATAAATCTTACGGCATATACTAATACTTGTGAAAGTTTCATGCTTTAGTCATAATTTGCACAAATGCTCGGCTTATCTGCTCTACTAAAAGGAGATAACGTTCTCATATGGTTCCAACTTAATGTTATTGTTCGAAAGAAGTTTCTCACATCAACTTGGTTTATGATTCATATATTTAGTCTGGATGTGTACACTGCTGGACCAATAGTCATACTAGTTATCTCCTCGATATCTCATGCATTTTCCATTAATACTGATTGCACAATGATCTAGATTGCCTGCGTCATTGTCGTATATAAATAGCGGGATCTTCCATTCTTTGGAGGCGGAGGAGGACTTTGATATTATTCGTCATGAGTTTATTCAACATCAGCAGTGTAATAAAATTGATATATTCAAAGGTCAAGTCCACCCCAGAAAATGTTGATTTGAATCAATAGAGAAAAATCAAACAAGCATAACGCTGAAAATTTCATCGAGATCGGATATAAAATAAGAAAATTATGTCATTTTAAAGTTTCGCTTACTAGTATTTTTCACAAAACAGCTATATGCTCAACTCAGTGATATGCAATTGATAGAGTTGATGTTGTCCCTCACTCGCTATTTCTTTTGTATTTTTTTAAACAGATTTTACAATAATGAACAACATGACTGAACCAAAAAAAATGTAAAACAATGCTAGTTCCACGTGTTCAGAAAGGAATAAAAATTTATTTCACGTGACAATGAGGAGAAAATTTAGATATTTCATATTTCATAATAATGAAATACAAAAGAAATAGTGAGTGAGTAATGTCATCAGTCCCCTTATCTGCAAACCGACCAGGACGTGTATATAACTGTTTTGTGAAATTAAGCAAAATTTTAAAATGTCATATCTTTCTTATTTTACATCCGATTTGGAGGGAATTTTCAGCATATGCTAGTTGGATTTCTCCCTTTTTACCCTTTTACTCTTTCTTGGGGTGGACTTGTCCTTTAAACAGGAACATAATATAAATTTCGTGCCTTGGGATCCCTTCCGTCTTTGTTAAAAATGTGCCTTCCGTTCATTCATGAACTTCGCTTGAAAAAAGGGCAAGGTGAACTCTGCAAGCTAGCGTGTCATGCAGACTCATGGCTGTGCGATTTTTGGATTTGTGTTACATCTTTTCATGTGTGCATGTTGAATGTAATATCTGAAAGCAAATCACGTGATCTCGGTAACATGAAAGCCACGTGGCACTGTACACCATTATTCATGCCGGGGCAAAGTCCAGACGAGACGAGAATTATACTCCGTTCTTTGATTGAAGTCAACGCTTCTATGCATATATATGCAGAAATGCTATACCTCATAGGCTTATTCATGTAAACAAACATCACATCAATATTGTGTTCATGTTTGATAGGATTGTGATCAATGTCAAGACTACAGGATACATTACAGGAGTGTCTCAAAGACCAAACATTATGAAAGTAAAACTAAAATGACATAACTCAGATTCATATAATTTGATATATGGATATACTATAGCATTGACGAATTTATGTTGTAGTCGAATATTATTTGCACCTTTCGTCAGAATATCGATAATTCATTTTGTAAAGTTATAGGGATATTCCACGAAATACAATAATTCTATTTTAAGGCGGGTCGCATGCGTTATTGCGCCATTATTTTTCTCCAGGGGTGCCACCCTGTGACCCCCTTGATTGACGATCATGCTCACCATATCAATTGGTGCTTCTCCGTAATCTCTGAGGGCGTTGCACACCACTCAGCATGTGTTAAAACGCCATCACTCTTATTTCATAACACATGTTTCAATCAGTACAAATTTCAACTAAGGTTTTGTGCACATATTTTCCAAGCAATATACACGTAGTATTGTAATAACTTTATTTTAGGTAAGGTAAAGTGTTGTAATTTTATCAATTTTTTTTTTTAATTTTTTTTTTTTGGGGGGGGGAGAATTTATATAGCTTTCTGACATGCAATCATTAAATTCGTTAAATGTGAATATCTTATCTTTGTTTTTTTCATCCACGAACAATAAAATGAGTTGCCTTTCCAGCTCGGTTGGCACCCTGGCTTACTGAAAGCCTTATACAAAAAAAAAATCAGAAAAGGTTTATCGGTTGAGCCAAGTTTTGAATTGGAAGAGCTGTCACCGAAAATCGACACTTCGAAGAAGATGATTTTATAAAGATTTATTTTTTTATTTCCTTCAGACTTAGGCATGTTGGGAGATAAAGTTTGTTAAGAATGTTCTAGACAATTCAGCCAATCCTACACCGACCTGAATATTATGGCTTATACGGAAATAAGAATGATATGATAATTGGGCTAATGTTATATTTTCAGTTAGGTTATTGTGAAGTTAATCAATAATTAATCTGCCAAATAGTTTAACTACTTTGATTGGTATGACAGGTATTGGTCTAACATTTGTCATCACTTCAGCTTATTTCCATTTAGCGGGGTTGCTACCTGTATCTGCGAATATGAACGATGCGCTATTAGAATAGCCCAGAGTTCGGTTTGTCTTTTTATAAAATATTTGTGTGAGTTTTTCAAAAATAACAAATGTTCTTTTTACGTTGTATTTCCTAGTATTATCGCTGGAGAAAAACTATTCCGATTCTCTGTGTTTCATCTGTAACATCAAATATCTATCATGGTTAAAGAAAAGACTCATATCAACATCGTGGTTGTCGGCCACGTCGACTCCGGGAAATCTACCACTACCGGTCATCTCATCTACAAATGTGGTGGAATCGACAAACGTTCCATCGAAAAGTTCGAAAAGGAAGCTGCCGAGGTAGGCTTATATCTTATTTACTATGTTTAAATAAAAAAAACATAATGTAATTATATTAGGAGTTTGATTTAGAAGGACTCTACATTCAAGTATATAGGCTCCACCACCAAATATTCTGAGTGATAGCTCCAAGATAATCCAAGATCCCCATTTATTAATGAGTCCCTTCTTTCTTTACATTGCAAATCTGACCATTACTTTTTTTTTCAACCAGATGGGAAAGGGATCTTTCAAGTATGCCTGGGTTCTCGACAAGCTGAAGGCGGAACGTGAACGTGGTATCACCATCGACATTGCTCTCTGGAAATTTGAAACAGAGAAGTACGAAGTCACTGTCATTGATGCTCCTGGCCATCGTGATTTCATAAAGAACATGATTACCGGAACCTCACAGGTGAAGCAAAAAAAAATATGATAAGACTAGAAACAAACTAAGCTAACCAACTTTACCCTACGCTTTCTGAAAATTATCAGTCAACTACACGAATGTTCGGGTCCAATTTAACCGATGTTTATGACAATTATAAACCACATATACAAAGCATAGGCGGATCCAGGGGGGGGGGCCGAGGGGCCCGGGCCCCCCTATTGGCGGAGCAAAAACAAAGAAAAAGATAGAAAAAAATTGGAAAAGAGAGGAGAAAAAAGAAGAGGAGGAAGGCGATAGAATAAAAAAATTAAAATGAGGGGAAGACTTGGAAAATAAAAAGAATAAAATTTTCGCTCGCGCTTCGCGCTCGCATTGCCTGTTAGGTGATTTACATAACTTGTTCAATATGGAGCTTAAATATCGAGTTTGGAAGTCAATATACAAAACATATTTTACCTCGGAAATCGAACTTTCATTATTTTTTGTGGTTTACAAATTGACTTTTATAAAGTGCTCTGTAAAAAAAATGACAGTTTTATGGTCAAAATATTAACATTTTCTGCTCGCGCTGCGCGCTCGCAAATTTTTGATTTATCAGGTACTTATTATTTTCGTGTATTCCATAAAGTTTTCAAAATATCCCTTTTCATACCTGATTGTCAAAACGTATCAGCTAGCGCAGTCGCTGCACGCTCGCATTTTGATTGGCGAGTTATGTACGTATACATATATGTGTCAATATTGATTACACAACAAACTACTTAAAATCCCCTTTTCATGACAGTTAATCAAAAATTTGCACTCGCATTAATTCGGCGCCCTCATTATGCACTGAGATATCAATTTAATAATTAAATTGTCCCTTTTGTTTCATCTCGCGCTTAATTAGCAAGAGGAATAGAAAGATACTCATCATTTTCATAAGATGACATGTCCTAAGGATGTCCCGGTCCCGGGTCCCGGTCCTATATGTCAAAACTCAAAGTAATAATAATGAAAAATATCAGCTCTTTATTAAATGCGATCCATATCCACCACACAATTTTCCTACAAAGTGCTTGAAATATAGAGCTGAAATTGATCCTTTTTTAGATCGAAATATCAAATATTTTAAGCTCGCGCTTCGCGCTCGCTTTGAATTTTATGATAAAAGATGTGTTTAGAATGCATGCCTCGATTCTATAGGATTAAATGTGAAACACGCGGGCGCATCTGCTTGCGCTGTGTGCTCGCATTATTAATGTAGGAAGATAGCTATTACTCATCCTTTTTATGATTTTACAAAATGAATAGAGTGTCTCGTTTCTAGGTCTAAATCTCGAAATTTTCCGATCGCGCTTCGCGCTGATCGCATCAATTGTTAAGTTATATACCTATTCTGTTTAAGTTACAAAAAGTGCTTAGAATTCCCATTCTTTAGTGTTGAAATATGTAACGTCTCATGGCTAACTGCAAGCAGTAGGTAGGCCTACCTTTTCGATCAGTTCAAAACTTGTATAAACAATTTCTACTCGCGCTTCGCGTTCGTAGTAATTATTTAGTTGCATACACATTGCCTAGAATGTTCAAATTTAGGAAAAGTACATAAATTTCCCCCGAAAAAAATTTGCTCGCGCTTCGTGCTCGCATTATATAAATAAGGATTATGATATTTTTATGTTTATTTATAAGAATCAAAGCAAAGAATAACTATTAGGACTACCCCTTCAAAGAAAAAATAAAAATCATGTTCGAGCGGCCGATCGGGAAAACTATGGCTGAAAAAAGTTCCGCCCCCCCCCCCCTATTGGCGAAGGCTGGATCCGCCCCTGCAAAGGGTCAGGTAAACTGGATCCGACTTTTCGGGAACTTTTTTTTTTTTTGGGGGGGGGGGACATTTCCTCGAATGGTTTGGTTACGCGATTACCCGATCTGATGGCACAAGCCCGCTCGGTTGTATGCAAACAGAAAAATCAAAGGGTAAAAGAAAGTTTGAGAACAATTGGATAAACAATAAGAAAATTATGAGTATTTGAATGTAGAAATCACTAATGCTATTGATATTATACTATTGGCAATGCTACCGAGATTAGTGATGCCATAGAAGTACATCTCTCCCATTTGTAATATGAATATATTATATACCCCACAACATCTACATCTTGTTCATTCTAATGATAGTACAAACTCTTTTTCCATGACTTATTTTATAAAACCCCTGTCATGTCCTCCCGAGGGAAAAAAATACATGATCTATGAATAGAATTGACTAAATTGACAATGTATTGAAAAGTAACTGGGGAGTTCAAGCGTGGCATCGCAGATGTTGGTTGTTGGTCGCATTGCCAAATGAAGGATATCCTCATCATTAAGTGATCTTAACATTCAAACGCTCATAACTTTCTTATTATTTGCTATATTATTTGTCTTACTTTTCCCAAACCTTCATTTATTTGTTTCTTTTATTTTTCCGTTTTCACACAAGCTAGCATTAATAGTAACCATATTTCCAGGGTTTTATTCTCCTTTATGTCTACCAATAAAATAATAATAGTCAGTTCTTGTATAGCGCATAACACATTATGAATAACGTCTCTATGCGCTTCCAAAGGACTTGGACATTATTACCCCGGCTGTTGCTCAAGCAGCCTTTCCAGCGCTCGGCATTTCAAGGAATAAATTCCTGCCAGGTACACATTCACCTCACTTGGGTTAAGTGCAGCACAATGTGGATACATTTCTTGCTGAAGGAAACTACGCCATGGCTGGGATTTGAACCCACGACCCTCTGTTTCAAAGTCCGGAGACTAATCCACTGGGCCACAACGCTCCACGCTATATAACTTGCTATCGCTATACCAAATACCTCACTATCTCGTCAAATAGACAGCTTTTTAAAGAGATTCGCCGTGTACGATGTTCTAATTATTTTTACAGGATTGTTTTCCTTTGTTTCTTTTTATTCAATATCATCTAGGCTGACTGTGGTGTTTTGGTCGTTGCTGCCGGTGTTGGCGAGTTCGAAGCTGGTATCTCTACACACGGGCAGACTCGTGAGCATGCCCTGTTGTGCTATACCTTGGGAGTCAAACAGCTCGTCGTCGTCATCAACAAGATGGACAGTACTGAGCCCAAGTTTTCCGAGGCCCGTTTCCATGAGATTGTGAAGGAAGTCACTGCCTATATCAAAAAAGTGGGCTATGACCCCAAGGGTGTTCCATTTATTCCCATCTCTGGATTTCACGGCGATAACATGCTTGAGCCTTCGGAGAATGTAAGCCTTTCAATCCTACGCTACTGGAAAAGTTGTTGGGCAAGGAATGAAAAAAGATTGTGCAGGTTTGAACAAAACAGGACAAACACTAAAAAAAAAGATGATTTTTTTTCTAACATTGTAAAAACATGTTGTGATGACGATACATATCTGGTTTTCACTGACGATCACAAACTTGCCACGTGAGTCCCCGGGGGGGGGGGGGGAGCATTTCCATTGACGAGTGGATACCATGCGCAACCATGGGGTCTCGAAAAGCACCCTAAACACGTATTTTCCATATTCTGAAAATGCACCCCTTAATAAGTATTGGCGTGTGAAACCCTACCCTTAACAAATATTGGAAACAAAACGATACTATTGGCAAGTATTCCCTGAATCGAACCCCTAAACAAGTACAGCGATATTTCAATTGTTATGGGGTTATGTCGCGGACGTCGATCGTCGGATTTACGGCCTTTACCGACATCATTGGGTTTAGTACAGCCCCACCTCCCACACCTCGCGCAAATCGTACTCTAAACACGAAGTGTTGACTCTTGGGGCAAAAAGTACATCCTTTATAAAACATTTTAGTCTTAATTTTTATACCTTCGTAAAATTGACCCTAAACATGTAGCTTTCCTAGCGAAAATAAATACCTTTATTTTCATTATTTTAGCGTTTTTGACACCCTTATTACGTTACGTACGTAACATGCCCTTTCTTGAAAAAGACATCCTTTTTACGTGTTTTTTTGGTCGCGCATGGTATCCACTCGTCAATGTAAGTGCCCCCCCCCCCCCCGGGCGTGAGTCATACCATAAGCATATAGGTTAAGGACGACATCTCCATTTATTCACATAATGACTGAACATGCTTTTTTTATACAGCTTCAGTCAGAAACAATTAAAGATTCCAATAGAGTATGTGTTGCAGCAACATAAAAGATTTGTTCCATTTTATCTTCGGTAGCCCCTTCATATTCTGTAGCATGGTATTAATGATGTCGGACTGCAATAAACAATTACTGAAGAGGGAAAAAACAGAGTAGCAAAACACAATTCATGTCCTACTTTTCTTGCTTTTCATTTTGATGTCAAAACTTCATAGCACATTGATTTTTACCACCGGCTCCCTTTTGACTACAGCTAAAATCAAGCATTGTGTTCCTTTATATCTAACTAAATTGGAAACGATAGTGTTGATAACTATTCTCGCAGCTAAAGGGCACACATGAGTATTACAGACCCCCATTCACTCACGTGTTATAACATAGCTCATCAAAAAATCATTAAAAATCAATCCCTCGATAGATTTTGCTTTAATTCACTGACATTAGTCACAATTAACAGTCCATTAAGACTTGATATGTTAATCAGGTACTTGCCCAGCTCAATCAAAAGTTAAATGGCCTGAAATAAGACTAACCATAATTTCGGCCAGTTCATTGTCAGAAAAACCAGAACTGCATTGTGGGTAATAATAATTAAAATGAAAGACAAAAATGCAGTCTAGCCTCCCCAAACGCCTTAATTATGAAAGAGTATGAACATAGCATTATCTCTATCGTTTTTCTTTTGATATACAAACATTTGATCTATTTTTAATGAATTATTTTAATCAATATAGTCATGTGATCTTTACTTACGCCTGTCCGACATGCTTTGCGCGCAGATGAATTACTCTCGTGTGCCCTAAACATGCTAAACGCATCAAGATTTTTCCCCCGTGAAATCTACACACTGGATGCAGCCACTATTTATTTCAACCAAAATGCAAAATGTTTTTTTTTCTAATATAATAAATTGATCTTGTGCAAATAATTTAAGGCAGAAAGTGTAATTTGGTATGTGATGACCATTAATGGACCTTAAAGGAGAATGAAACTCTTGGAGCAAGTTAGTTTTTGTGAGAGCTGAAAAATCAAAGAATAAGATCAACAAAAGTTTGAGTAAAATAGGACTAGCAATAGAAGAGTTATGAGCATTTGAATGTCGAGATCACTAATGCTATGGAGATCCTCCCATTGGCAATGCGACCAAGATCTATGATGTCACAGATGAACAACTCTCCCCTTTTGGACACTGAAAATATACCCCAAAACATCTCTTTTTGCTCATTCTAATCATAATTATGACAAACGATTCATCAATGATATAATGTTGTGAAACCTCTGTACTTGTCCCCTCATAAAGAGAACACCTCACCTTGTGATAGACTCTATAAAAGTGAGAATATAAGTGAAATAAGTACTAAAGTAATGAGGGAGTTGTACGTGTGTGACATCACAGATCTTGGTCGCATTGCCAATGGGAGGATCTACATGGCATTAGTGATCTCAATATTCAAATGCTCATAACTTTCTTATTATTCATTCAATCTTCCTCAAACTTTCAACAATATGTTTCTTTGATTTTTCTCTTTGATATGGATTCAGCTGGTTTCAAGGGTTTCATTCTCCTTTAAAGGTTTATCAACGCCAATGACTAATTATTTTGTTCAATTAATTGGGCCTGGTAGGTAGATAGCCCGCCGGCTACTTGCATCATTACGTAAATAAAACGGACTGGCATCAAAGGAACAATAAAGTGATCCCCTTGGTAAAAACTAGATATATTTTCGATGGGATTGCATTTCCATTTCTTGAACATGAATGAAGTTGATTTGTCTCAAACCTACAATAATATTCTGTAAAAAAAAAAGCCTTGATTAAATCATACAATCATGGGCAAAAACGGTGTAATGAGAATTGATTCAGTTATTTTGTCAACGAAACTCCTTTGTACTTACAGATGCATTGGTTCAAGGGGTGAAAGGTAACACGTAAAGGCTGGCCAAAGTATTAAATATATCATTTTATTTTTTTATAAACTGGTTGGCGAAGGGACATTGGGTGCATTGGTATGGCATGTGCGGCACGTAGGAGGAATGACGTTTAATTTAAGGAAGGGCTTTTGAATTCTTCCCCAGCTCTTTGTCATTTTGTGAAAATCTTTATTGCACAAACAGTTCTCGCTGGCGAGAGAAAATTGAGAACGGAAATCAGTCATGTCATTTGTCTACCCAATTATTACAGATGCCTTGGTTCAAAGGATGGAAGTTAACACGTAAGGCTGGAGACGCAAGTGGAATGACCCTTTTTAATGCGCTTGATGCCATTTTACCCCCTTCGAGGCCAACAGAAAAGCCTCTTCGACTTCCTCTCCAAGATGTATACAAGATCGGAGGTACGTAACGAAGTGTTACAGCTACAACCTTGAGTCTTTGCATCCTTGCAATATTCTTGAGAGTCACTTTCTCGGAGCAAGTCAAGTATAGTGGTAAACGGTATACAAGAATAATACATGATACAAAATAATTAATTTGACATGGTCGCTTTATGTTATTAATTAGAATATTGCTATACCGTATTGTATATGCAGCATATCAATGGAAATGCATACTTTGAAAGCAACCCGAGGTCGTGAAAGTCAATGCCCGAATATTGTCAAAGTAAATTCTGTATTGTATGTATAGGGTGTATGGACAGGGAGATGGAATTTAGAGATATATGACATTTAAACACTAATCTCTCACTCTCTTCCTATTGGGTTATCATGCGCCGGCATGTGTTTTAATGAGCTTTATTTTTTATTGACGAGCAAGAAGGGGAAAAGGGACCTCACTTGCGTTTACAATTCTATTTCCACTAAAAATATTTCTCATACCTCACGGAAGGGGAAGGGGTGGCCCCACTTGGATCCGCCACTTGTTATACCGTTACCGCGGTATAACCTTCTCTGTTTTTTTTTAGATGTTATGATTCTTGAGTTATTCTGTCTTTTAATATCCAGGCATTGGAACTGTTCCAGTGGGTCGTGTTGAGACAGGGACAATGAAAGCTGGCCTTGTTGCTACTTTCGCCCCTGTCAATATTACCACTGAGGTGAAATCAATTGAGATGCACCATGAAAATTTAGAAAAGGCTCTGCCAGGTGACAATGTTGGTTTCAATGTCAAGAACGTCTCAGTAAAGGAACTCAAGAGAGGTTATGTCTGCGGAGACAGCAAGAACGACCCTCCAAAAGAAGCAGCGGAATTTAAGGCACAGGTATGTGGGTGATCTCGGGATGAAAATGATCAAATGATTATTTAACATTTTAATGATTATATCAATAGCACATTCCTCATCATAGTTATAGACCAGGGGTGTTTCACAAAGATTTAAGTAAATGGGCCTCTGTACCGTTTGTCTCTATTCAGTAGATGCTGAATCAGCAATGTTCACAGCTGTGGAAAGAGCAGAACAGAAGAAGTAGGTTTCAGAATCCTCTATTAAGTATGACAGAGGCCCGTATTGGGAAGTCGGGTTTAACTTAGACCATGGTCTAACTCTGTGCTACAGTTACGGAGAGCCAAAAATCAAAAAAATTATGTTTACATTGTATATATCTTATGTGTACGATTTTGCTTTCATAATGAAGAAAGATACCTCAGTTGTGTTACGGGACCCTGACCATTGCGATTTCAGCGTGGACATGATTAGTCTACTGAAACCTCAGTAGAAACAAAAAATTGAAGAAAAAAAATTACATATATGAACAGGTTAATCAGGTTTACCCGGTGCTTGGTGAAAAATTATCCGTCAAATACAGGAATAAACAGAAAGTGGATTAGAGAAACTTCATAAAGTGGCACTTTGGTAAGATACACGAGGCCAAGGTCCTCAAAGCCGGGTGACACGCACGATTGTCCGGGCTTGTTAAAGGTCAAGTCCACCCCAGAAAAATGTTGATTTGAATAAATATGAAAAAAAAAATCAAACTAGCATAACTATGAAAATTTCATCAAAATCGGATGTAAAATAAAAAAGTTTGCATACAGACCAGAATGTGCATATAACTGTTTTGTGAAATATAGCAAAATTTTAAAATGTCATAACTTTCTTATTTTACATCCGATTTTGATGAAGTTTTCAGTGTTATGCTTGTTGGATTTTTTTCTCTTAATTGAAATCAACTTTTTGTTGGAGTGGACTTGTCCTTTAACTTGAAAAGAAACTAGAAATACACTGTATAAAACACCGCAGTCATTTTTATCACGATTCACGTCGAAGTCAATTATTATTTGAAATCGAAAGCAACGTTGTAATACCTCAGTTGCTCTACGGCGGCTGCACGGCTATTCCAAAACAGCTGTTTTATTCATTTTCACTCAAACCACCTGTATGTAGCTATTACCCAAAAAATGTTAAAACGACTGTTTTCGACTCGCCGTACGGCCGCCGTAAAGCAAATGCAACTGAGGTATTATAACTTAGGCTAAAGCAAAAAATATTTTTGATGTAGACAAATAATCCTCGGCCTCGTTGGAAGATAAAACTTTTTACCTGAGAAAACTCAGGTTGTTTTTACCAGAGTTTTTGCCCTGTGTTAAAGTCAATGGCAGAAATCAGACTAATCTTAGTTTTCAGTTTTTACCAGAGTTTTCTCAGGTAAAAAGTTTTATGCAACAGGCACCTGGTCATTTTTCCTTTCTTGTGAACATACACGATTTTATTTCCTTCTTACATGCAGGTAATCATCATGAACCATCCTGGGCAGATCCATGCTGGCTATTCCCCGGTTTTGGATTGCCACACCGCTCACATTGCCTGCAAGTTTGCCAATCTCCTAGAGAAGATCGACCGTCGATCAGGCAAGGTTCTCGAGACAAACCCAAAGATGGTGAAGTCTGGTGACGCTGCCATCGCCACATTGGTTCCTACGAAGCCGATGGTGGTCGAGAGCTACGTGGAATTCCCTCCGCTTGGTCGATTTGCTGTACGTGACATGAAGCAGACCGTTGCTGTAGGTGTCGTGAAGGCTGTCGAGAAGAAAGAATCATCCGGCGGCAAGGTGACCAAGGCTGCTCAGAAGGCTGCTGGCAAGAAGAAGAAGTAGCATGATGCTTCTAATGTCACGAGGGGAGGGGGGGGGTATGTCGCACAAAAGAAGTCCCAACTGGTATAAGTTTCAACTTCTAATTTTTATGATTGATTTTTACGCATTTATGATACATAATTATCTGTTACCTAGCTAATTAAAGGAAATAATAATGCCAGCACGAAGCACGATATTGAAATTTTCCAATGTACTGACCTGAAAACGGGATAACTTAAATCGTCAACATGATGCATACCTATTTCATAAAACAAATAATACCAGCAAGAAGTGCGAATTGAAACATCTTTGTATATTGACTTGAAAACATTCAAGTACTTGCACTGTCATCAGGAATACTATGCCGATGTCACTAAACAATAAACAGTCATGTAAACCGCATAAAAACATACCCCCCCCCGAAAGGGAACATCATTTTATGCACTCTATTTTTTACGAAAGAAGTAGGCAGACCTCAAAGGGCCATTTCAAGGACTATCTGGCCAGTGGCGTAACTACGGGGGGGGGGGGGGCATGGGGGGCACGTGCCCCCCCCCCCCCAATCGGCTGGCCAAAAAAAAAAAGGGGAAAAGGAGAAAAAGAGGAAGAAAGGGAGAGAAACGTAATGGGAAAGAAGAAATTATTGTTCATTATAATGTTATTATATTATAATTATGTTATGTTATATTACATACAAAAAAAATCATAACTTTATGAAACATAATTTGCTTAGGGCCTATGCCTTCATTGTTCCGGGTTTTTGCATTGTCTATTTGAAGAGATATATAATCCTGTTGTACTAAAACTTTCAATTTTCAAGTCAATATACACCAAATATATTCCCTCGCACTGCAAATTATTATTGTTTTACGAAGTGACATATGCTTCTTTTTCACGACTACTTAAAGTGATTGCCCCATTTTAAGGTCTTAATATAAGACATTTCCTGTCTGTGCTTACGTTCGCATTAGTGGATTGGTGAGATATGTCTGCTCTTCATGAATTCCTAAGATCAGTCCTTAAAATGTCCCTTTTTCTGATCTGAATATCACAAATTTTCAGCTTCCGCTTCGCGCTCGCATAATTTGGTTAGTGAAATGCGCATGGACTTCGTGAATTCCTACAAACAAGCCTTATAATGCCCCTCTTCAAGGCTGAATTTCCTAAATTTTCAGCTCGCGCTTCGCGCTTGCAATATTTGATAAGTGAGATGCGTATGATAATCATGATTACAATGACTACAAAAAGTGCTTCATGTTTTTAGATGTATAGAATTCAAACAAAATCAGCAAGCGCTTGGCACTCGCATTGGATGACAATGGTGAGATATGTGTACTCTTAATGAATTCCTTAAAAAAATAGTCTTTAAAATATCCCTGTTTGGGTTCAATATATACATAAATTTCAGCTCGCGCTCGCATCATTTAGTGAAATACTTATGGTCTTCGTGAATTCCTACTAACAATTAAGCCTTAAAATGTCCCTCTTCAGGTCTAACTTTCCTAAATTTTGAGCTCGCGCTTCGCGCTCGCAATATTTGATTAGTGAGATGCGTACGTTAATCATGATTACAAAAAAGTGCTTCATGTTTTTAGATGTATATAATTCTAACAAAATCAACATGCGCTTGGCACTCGCATTAGATGACTATGGTGAGATATGTATACTCTTCATGGATTCCTAAAATATAGTCCTTAAATGTCCCTGATTGGGGTCAATATATACAAAAATTTCAGCTCGCGCTTCGCGCTCGCATTGTTTGTTTAGCGAGACAGGTACGTATCATGATTTAAAAAATTTGCTTATATGTCCCTTTTTTTTTAACCTTTCAGACCTCTTTATAGGTCTGAATATAAAAAAATTTAAGCTCGCGCTTCGCGCTCGCATTATGTGATCAGTGAGATACATATCCGTTTAATAATAATAATAATATAATATTTGAAATTTATATAGCGCATAATAGTCAAAAGACTCTCTATACGCTTTACAAAATATATTAAATAAATAATACATTAAATCTTATCTGAATCATACAATAAACCTAAACCTTAATCCTAAAATACTTAATACAAATTAGAACAAATTAAATCAATACATAAAGTTACATCATTAATGAAATGAAAACTTACAATATTTAACAACATAATATATTTATCATCATAAAATACTATTTTGAAAATAAGTGAGTTTTGAGCATTGATTTAAAGATGGGGAAAGATGGTGCAGTTCTTATATTTAAAGGTAGAGAATTCCAGAGTACAGCGGCAGATAAAGAAAGGGCTCTTTGACCATATGTATTTGTATTTGTGGAGGGAACAGTGAGAAGATGTTGTGAGGATGATCGAAGGTTACGTCTTGGTCTATATGGTTCTATGAGTTCTGATATGTACTGTGGGGAGAGGCAATTCTGGGCTTTATAACAGAGGATGAGTATCTTAAAGATTATACGTTTTTCAACGGGCAACCAATGGAGCTTAACTAGTACAGGAGAAATTGAGTCACGTGCGCGAGCGCCTGTTATGAGCCTTGCCGCTGTATTCTGGATTCTTTGTAGACGGTTCAACTGGGTTTGGGGTAGGCCATATAAAAGAGAATTACAATTATCAACATGAGATATAATTAGTGAGTGAACAAGTAGTGCAACTGATTTTTGATTAAGAAAATGCCTTATCTGACCAATTTTTCGAATAGCAATGATAGCTGACTGACAAGTCTTGGTGATGTGTTCTACCATTGATAGATGCTTGTCCATAATAACACCAAGGTTACGGGCTTTTTGGACTGCAGGTAGATTAACTCCATCCACAATGACAGTTAGAGCAGGTAGTGTATTGGAGACGTATCTTGAAGTAAAATGTAATACTTCAGTCTTAGAAGAATTGACAAGTAGCATATGTTCTTGGATGACCACAATATAATGTCTTTAATACAGGCATTCATACGACAAACGGCATTGCCCCTTCCATTCGAAGGAAAAGAAAGATAAACCTGAATATCATCCGCATATATCATGCAGTTGAGATCATGAGCCTTGATGATGTCATAGATTGGAGCACTATACAATGTGAACAGAATGGGCCCCATTACCGAACCCTGAGGCACACCAGAGTCATCTCCTACTTCATGGGAGTAGTCATTTCCAATCTTTACTACATGTGATCTTCCCATCAGGTACGATGACAACCATGCGTAGACAGAACCCCTGAATCCATAACGTTTACTTAGTCTGTCCAGCATTATCGAATGATCAATGGTATCGAAAGCAGAAGTGAAATCTAACAACACCAAGAGTGTTTCCTTCCGCTGATCTAGGGAAAGCGCGATATCATTCTGCACCTTGACAAGAGCAGTCTCAACACTATGATGCTTTTTGTAGGCTGACTGAGCAGGAACAAGCAAATCGTTTTCCGTTAGATAGTCCACAATCTGAGTTGTTGCCACTTTTTCCGTCACCTTACCTATAAAGCTTAGGTTAGATACTGGCCGGTAGTTCTTAAAATCTTCCCGTGAAACCCCGGCTTTCTTGATAAGGGGGGTAACAATAGCTCTTTTGAATTGAGATGGCACAATCCCTGAAGATAAACTGGCATTCACCAGTTTATCTTCTTTAAGGGGCCGTGGAAGGTTTTAAAAACTTGCATTCACCAAAACAGTAATGACTTTAATAAAATGTCTCTATTAGGTCAGTATACCTGGCAATTGAGCGCTTCTCGCGCTCACTAATTGACTCAAATTTTTTTGCTGGTGCCCCCCCCCCCCCAATGCCGTGACCCACGGTACGCCACTGTATCTGGCTGTCTGTAGAAATTCATGAAAATATGTAATTATCGAGCGCAAAGCGCGAGCTGAATATTTTTGGATTAATCTGAAAACGGGACATTTTAAGCATGGTTTTGCAATCATTATTTAAGATGCGTATCTTTCAAAACAAACTAATGAAAGCGAGAAGCAAAACTGAAACAATTGTGTGCGTGTGTGTATTGACTTTAAAATAAGGCTTAATTGTTATCATTATTGAATAGGATATGTATCTCATTAAACAGACAGTGCCAGTGCAAAGCGCAGAGAAATAATTATGTCGGTAGTGACGTAATCAAAGCTTTGCTATTTGTCAATTGTCACTGCCACTTCTCTACTATAATTGTAACCCCCTTTACTTGTCTTCTTCTTCTCTTTCTACCTTCCTTCCTTTTCTTCTTTGTTATCATCATATTCTTCTCATATTTTTTTAATTTCTTGCCATTTTCCTCCTTTTTGCGCTCCTGGATCTGCCAAATGGCTTTGACACCGGGTGAGCAAAGCAAAAGT
Organism: Lytechinus pictus; assembly: GCF_037042905.1. Classification (NCBI taxonomy): domain Eukaryota; kingdom Metazoa; phylum Echinodermata; class Echinoidea; order Temnopleuroida; family Toxopneustidae; genus Lytechinus; species Lytechinus pictus. Next base: position 42,969,271 of record NC_087249.1, read on the forward strand.
GAATGATGAGAGATAAGTAAAATAAAAAGTGTCCACCTATTTTTCACTTGAACGTCAAAATAACTTCCGGGATGGGGTCTTTTATGATATTGATAACAATAAGGATTATTAGTATAAATAATCTATTCCAAGACGGAGTATTATCATTACCCCAGCTATAGCTTGAGCTGCCTTCCACAGTGCTCAGTGCATTCAAGGAATTAATCCTGCTGGGTACCCTCCACCTCATCATCGGTGTTCAGTACAGCAGTGTGGGTGAATTTCATTCTAAAGAAAACCACGTCATGACTGGGATTCGAGACCACGTCCCTCTGATTGAAAGAAGAGAGCCATAACCACTAGACCATGACGCCCCCATATTACGTCCGAGCCAGAAAATGTACACTTTAGCTGTTTTAGTGTCGACAGTGAAACATGTCATTTTTAAACCTATCGAATATACACAGAAAGATATGTGAGTGGAAAATTGTCATAGTTGGAGCCTATTTCAATACAAGGGTGTGCAGCTACCGAGTTATTGAATCCGGCACTTTTGACTGTGAATCTTTGAATTCGAAACCTATTTTCATTTAACTATAATTCTTATTCATTTGGTTTTGTACCAGCCATTTTAGTCTTGTGTATCAGCCATGTCCATGCATAGTATGCTCTTTAACGCAAGTGCCATTTATGTGATACACGTCGGCTTATATACAACCCACTTTGGTCTTTCAGCGGATGGAAATGTTTATGTACTGATATGTTATTTTGTTGTATACTTTCTATTAAATTGCATCAATCATGTTGACAATTCCGTGAATCCTTTATCAAGGACAATCAGCATCTAGAATAGTGTAGACATTCATTCCAAAAAAAAAGAGAAAGAAAGAAAATACAAATCGATCCATATCCTCTTAAAGCCTATCTTTACTTTTGGTTAATCTCCCAAAGTAGATATTCCTTTACCGTGTTTATCAATCATTATATGAATGTGTGCCCTTTACTCGATTGCGATATGAAAGATACGAAAATGAAAATATGTTGAAAGTATAGAAATTTTTCCAGGAAAATTCATTTTTTTGATCGTGTACCCGATCCAAATACGATAAATGCGTAATTTTTGTCTTGCTTACTATACATAACTTCATCTCAAGCACTGAATGGGTTGGATATGTCAAAGACTAGTACAATCTCTTTTTGTAGCTTTTTCTAAGTCTGTATAATGAGCTGAATAGGCTATTTTACGTTAGAAAAAATGAAAATATAAAAAATGAAAATGTCAAATTTAAATTCTAATGGCTGAAAATGCCAAATCTGAATGGTAATAGCGAAAAAGGAACATTCATTGACCACTACACATTTGCAATGATTATGGATGTTGAACGATATTGGAGTATAATTCACTTTGCTCACGACCATTTACCAATGGTTTAGGCAAGCTTAAATCTTGACTTTTCCTGTGTGGTATGTAAAAAATAAATTAAATGAAATTATTATAATCGTGTGATGGTTTCATAGGTTTACCTGGCTTACAAATGTAATTCTAATACCACAGACTGCTTAATAAATCTCTTTTTTGCAGATGAAGTCCCTCATACTCCTTTGTCATTGTTGGAAATATTATTTCGTTGAAAATGAAATAAATGGACTGAAAATGAATTATATTCCACTGAAGTCTTTTAACATCCAATAGGCAAGGATATCTCAAAGACTCGCAATGTTTTGCTTTTTATTACATTGGCGGGTTTTAGCATCAACTTCACAGACGCTTTTTAGAACGTTGAGAATCTATTAAAATGCCCGTCAAATCACAATGGATAGATTAGAGGTCATTGTCGAAAGTTGGTGAACCGGGACCCATCATCTTAAAATTCTGAGCTGACGAAAAATTGAAAAAATTTCGTTTGTCCAGAGTCCAGGACGACACTGCTGTTTTTATTCACTGATTTTCGACAAAGGCTGCTTCGTTAATTATTTTTTCATTTTCATTTATTGGTTTCTGCAACACTTTTTTACAAAAACGCATTAACAAAAAAATACAATAATAATAAACATATAACTGACAAGCAAAACATTGAACAAAATTGCATTTTCTATTAAAACATATCGATTTTTAGAAGGTTGCAGGGGTTGCCACTATAAGCTAAACTTGACTGCGTGGCAACCCCAGAAAGCAATGATAATTATTATTCATCCTACATATCTTAACGTAAGGGTGCAGGTGCATAATGGTGGGGGGGGGGGACGCTTGGTCCTCATAATGTATGCTTTAATTTGATTCTTGGTTGTTGTTTTTTTCCCCTTTTTTTTAAATTATGTGTTTCATATATAAGATATAGAGAAAAAAAAAATTTCCATTTAACTTTGTGAATATTTATTCAATAATAATGATTTAATATCTTTTTTGAAAGGAGAAATGAATCTTAACTGTTTCAGTGAATTTGGCAATGTATTCCATATGTCAGGCCCATGATGTCTAAGTGTTTTATGTGCTAATAGTGTTCTAGGATTGTGTAAGTGAATATTCTGACTAGTCCGTGTTGGATATGAATGTAAGTTGTTATTATATGAAAAGAAATCGGAAAATACATGAGGAAGCAGTTTGTAATGATATTTATACATAAAAATAGCTATTTATATGGTGTTTATATCATATATCTTATACGTTTTTAGACGATAAAAAAGAGGAACAGTGTGTGAAAGATATGTTGATTTTGTGCAGATCCTAACAGCTTTCTTTTGTAATAAAAGTAAATGTTCAAGGTTGGTTTTACTACAGTTACCCCAAATAAGGTTACAATAATCATGAAAATTAATATATGGTAGTACCAATACATTGTATATCATTAAAAGGGAATGCTCTGGCAAAAAATACTTCAATTTGTATAATATTCCAATTCCTTTAGCCATTGATGAGGATATATTGCTTACGTGTTGGTTCCATGATAAATGTTTGTCTATTGTAATACCAAGAAATTTCACATATTCTTTTTTATCTATTGGCTCATTGTCAATCAGAATGTCTTGGGGAAAATCGTCATTCCTATGAGTAGTTTGAAAATGAACAAAATGAGTTTTACTTATGTTTAAGGATATATTGTTAAATTTAAACCACGACGAAACATTTTTTAATTCCGAATTCATTGTATTAATCAATTCATCTAAATTTCTGTGAGATAATTAAATGTTGGAGTCGTCAGCATATAAAATAAACGAAAGAATTTGGGAAGAATTTACTATATCATTGATAGATATTTAAAACAGAAGTGGCCCCAAAATCGAACCTTGTGGCACTCCACAATTAAGAAAGGACAACGGAGATTTAATATCATTAATAGAGACGAATTGTTGTCGATTTGAAAGATAACTTTTAATCCATGACCAGGCAACTCCACGTATTCCGTAATTATATAATTTATGTAATAAATGTTATGGTCAATGGTGTTGAAGGCTTTACTTAGGTCCATAAATAAAGCGATGATATGACTTCTTTTTGAAAGAGAGTTAACAACATTATCAAGTAATTTAATTATTGCAAAATCGGTTGAGAATCTTTTTCTAAAGCCAAATTGGGTTGGAGTAAGAATTTTGTTTAATGACAAAAAAGAATCCAAACGTTTGTACACAATTTTTTCCAATTTTTTTGACAAACATGGTAAAATTGATATAGGACGATAATTCGTAACTTTAGTCGGGTCATCTTTTTTGTAAACTGGGACTACTTTTGCTATTTTTAGTATTAATAATATAATAATAATAGTACAGTTCTTAAATACGCATAACACATACAGGTCTCTATGCGCGATAGATTTAATAAATTGGGACAACAGCCAGCATGGCCAGTAGAGAGGGATAAATTAAAGATATGTTCTAATGGAAAGACAATGCTATATATTACATGTTTTAAAAGTTTTGTGCTGATTTCGTTATATACTTATATAGATGCTAAGGCTTCAACTATCTTAAGTATTTAATGTTGATCTGTTGGAATAAAACACATTGTATTTGAGATGGGCTCGGAGAGATACTCAGTAAAATTCTTACCATCACTTTGTATTTTTGAAGCCAGGTCAGGACCAATGCCCGTGAAAAAAGATTAAATGCTTGAGTAATTTCAAAAGGTTCAGTAAAGAATTTATTTTCAACTTCAAGTTTTTCAATTTTATTATGGGGTTTACTTTTGTTTATTAATTTGTTTATGACATTCCAATTTGAATTCAAATTCCCTTCTGCGTTTTTTTATTTCTTTTGAATAATATACTTTTTTCAAAGATCGAATTACGCTGGTGAGTTCATGTATTGCGATACTTTTTATACTTGATAAAATTATGTTCAGATCTATTAGAAATGAATGATTTATAAAGTTTATTACGTTTTTTGATAGACTGTAAAATTCCTCGAGTAATCCATGGATTTCTGATTTCATTTTTACGCTTCTTGCTTTGAACAAGTGGTATATTTTTATCATAGTAATGATTGAATTTATCTGTAAAAAATGTATAAGCAACATTTGCATCATTTTCTTCCAAAATGTCATTCCAATTCTCATTGGTTAAATCTTCAATCAAAGCTGAAATAGTATTTATATTTTCTTTCCTATATGTTTTCCTAATATTTTCTTTATTTACACTAACTTCATATTCTGAAGAAATAAAATAATATTGGCAAATGATCCGTAATATCAGAAGTAAAAACTCGACTATTGTTATCATTGCTAAAAGAATTTGTAAATATATTATCGATCAATGTTGCTGACGTGGACGTCATTCTAGTAGGTATGTTGATGCAAGGATGAAAAGCATATGAGGAAAGTATATTGAGAAATATGTTTGCATTATTATAGCTATTATGATTCCTTACTTTATTAGAGTTATTATAAGATGGTTTGTTATATAAAATATCTGATAAATCAATGTTAAAGTCGCCCATTATATAGATTTGTTTATTTTCAAGGGATATCTTTTCAAGTTCTTTATCAAAATTATCGATAAAATTGCCGATGTTATTAGGCGGTCTGTATAATATTCTATTATATTTTTACCAAATTTGTTTTCTACTTCAATAAAGAGAGCTTCTATGTCATTAATGTAAATGTCTGATCTTACTTTGTGTTTTAGTTTTGAGTTGATATACATTTCCACACCTCCTCCTCTGCCTCTTCTTCTATCAACTTGTACCATGCGATAATTAGGTATATTGTATATGTCTGGGGAATGTGAACTCAGCCAAGTTTTAGAACACCAATAATTGAAAATGAAACCGTGTTTAGGGAATTTAAAAAAGTTTCTACAGAATCAAAATTTCTGTTAATACTTCTTGAATTAAAATGTACAAGACTGAGATTATTGACGTTGTTATCATTTGATTCAAAGCTGATATAAATTCTTGGGAGGTGTAATAACTGCAATTTCGAATATCATTCCTGTTCTTTATTTGGTCTATTTCATCTAAATTAGAGTTCATTTAAAAAGGTAGGTGACACCTGTATGGACCAAGCGTGAGGGAAGGTGTCGGGGGTGTGGTGCAGAGTGCATGCAGTCATGTTTGAACAATTATGATATTGAAGGGAATATAACAGTTACAATGTGGTCTCAAAAATGTTTTGTTTTGTGTGTGTGGGACTTCGGGTGTCTAAATCGTATCTACACAAAAATATACATATTATATATGAAAGTAGTACATCAATAATGTTCTTTTCATGCTTAAACATTTAACAAAATAAATTGAGCACGATACAAAATAATATAATAATGGATGAATTGAATATATCAAGTACACCTAAGTTATCAAGGATCAAAACAAATCCAGCACTGAGGGGCCGCAAACAGCGACCAACCAAACAATGGATCCGTTTCCAATCCAAAACTCATTAAGATCCAATCTTTTAATTTTTAAATTACACATTATCTGATATCATATTCAACTTGTTCAAAGCATTCATGATAGATGATCCATGTGAAAAAAAGGTAAATGGATTTTGCTTGAGAAGTCGCAAGTAATATTAGTCCATTTGGCAGATGCCTTAAATGATTAAAGACAAAAAAGAAATAGAAAAAAATATAAAGGAGCTTAGAAAGAACATCTGAATTACCTAACATTCTATGGCAATTATAGAACAAAACGTCATGCTTCCAAACATAAAAAAATATAAAATAAAGAAGACACTCTAGTAAACTGTAGGTGCAGTATATAATTTGAAGGTGGTAAAGACTTTCCACTATTAAAAATAATGAGACTAAATAAAAAAGAATTTGCTTCGAGCTTGCGAACACAAGAACGTATATCGAGCAGGCGAACAGTCAACAAATTATGAAGGGCATTTGACAAAAGATTATCAGCGTTTTGGAAAGTGTCTGCGAAGTTATTGCTAAAATGCCCTGTTAATTATAAATCCCATGACCCCTCATTTTTGTAGGCATTAAATTGCTTCATTTTACTTTCATTTTTAATACATTTTGGTATTACTTACCAGACCTGCCAACCTCTAGGAATGAAAAACTGTATTCTGTGATAAAAAAAAATATATTTTTCCCTTAAAAAGTGTATTTCATAATAAAATGCTTGGCGCACTCGCTCATCGCGGCGCTCAAGCTGCATGCAAGCTAAAATGCGCACTGCTCTTGCAGATGAAAAAAAACACATTAAACATGTGTATATCTTCACACTGGTTTTAACAAAATGATTGAAAAAAAAGTTACCTGAAATTACATTGATCTATTAACCATATTTGTGTACGTTTTATGAAATAGAGACATATAGAGATTATTTTTCTCAATAAATTACGATTTAGTAAAAAAAAACAAAAAAAAAAAACACGTACTAAATACGGCTAAAACGTACTGGTTGGCAGGTCTGACTTACCTTTCATACTTCATATGCGGTCCTTGACTATGTTTACCATGTCATATCCCAAGAAAAAAAAATAAAATGGGCAACCTGGATTATGACATGACATTTGCTCCAGACCTGCAACAAGACTTAATTTCGTCTTAGATGTAGGGTTAGGGTTGGAATAGGGTTTTATGTAAGGTTTAGGGCAGGGTATGGTCTTAAACCCAGGGTTCAAGTTGGTCATTTGATTAGTATGTGGAATTCAGAGCGGAGCAACCTGGATGTAGTCTTTGAAGCCATGGAAATAAAAACAATCATTATGATGAATCTTGTTATATTTTGTATTTGTTCCATTCTTAAATTGCATTCGTTTAGTAAGAAGGGTAAGCTATTACCAGAGACTATCTGCTAGTCATAACTAAAATGTTCACTCTTCATGAGGGTCGTTATAAGCCATTAAGAAATGTTCATAGTCAGTGCATCCCTGAAAAAAAAACCAAGGTGACAATTTAATTGTTGATTCATTACAACAATTACCAATGACACATAATCATAACGCATAGAATTTCCCCTTGCATCGGATTGAACTTTAATGATTCCTCATTCACACGTACCTTTAGCTTCATGGGTCATGTGAGTGGGGTAGATAACCAAAAAAAAAACACAACCAAGAAAAAAAAAAAAAATAAAGGAAAGAGAGAAGGGAGAAATATTATTATTTTCTGAATATTGATATGTTAAAATTAAAATCTTTCTTTGTTTTAACATGGATCCTATGATTTTAAGATAGTGCCCTATTCGAAATAAAAGGTGCCCTTTTTTCCTCCCCCCCCCCCCATTTTCAACTTCGCTCCGCCGCCCCTGATGGTAGGCCTATTGACTTTTGTCAAGTTGATAAGTTTTTCACGATGTACCAATTAGACCGCGAAACTAGAGGTCTGCATGTATTATACGTGTCGCTGAAAATCTTCAAGCAACATTGCAGACTCAACCCCAGAGGGCACTCTTTCAGCAAAAGAGTTGTCAATGACTGGAACAATCTTCCTGAGTCAGATGGTCACCGCACCTAGTTTGAATATCTTTAAAACAAGAATTATATCAATCGACATTTACTGATGGTCCAAATATGACCATGTAGCACATGATCCAACTCTCTAGCGTGCCTTGATAGTTGATTCGTCTGTAATTTCCCAAGAAGAAGTGACCGGAAGACATACAGGACCTTCTTTCCGTATAAGGGTGATGCTGATGAAGATTTGATACGTGCCAAACTGCTAAAGCATGCATGGAATGATTGATTCCTGAGGTCAAGTCACAATCCGAAAAGAGTTGCAGTAAGATTCATTGTAAAATTCCCCCGTTAACTTAGGACTATACTGTCCTGAAAACGGGACATTCATGAAGATGTTTCATATAGGTTTATCAAACTACAGCGCGAAGCGCGAGTTTATTTGTTATATTCTTAAAGTGATCATTTCACTTTGTTCTGATTTAAAAAATTCTCCTTTTGGTTCCTGAAAATGGGCTAAACATTAGGCTTATAGTGTAAAAACACCATCCCAAAAGTTTCAAAGTATTATATTTACAGGATCAATTTTAAAACCTTGGAGATGTAAACCAAAGTTTGAAATAATTGGGAGTTGGTTTCAATGACTATGTGTATACAGGGAATCTGTGCACCACAACACATTAATTCTAGATGAACACAGCATGACCTACATACAGTGTGTACAAGGTATACACTGAATGTACAGTGCAGCTAATAGTGTGTGTATAGGAGATACACACAACAGAAGGCAGTCAAAATAGCCAACTGACTTTTTGAATTGGAGAAAACTGGTCATAAGCTGAACCCGTCTACTAGACGGTTCTCAAAATCAGGCTAATAAATTGCTACTTGTATCTAAATTAGAGTTTTTCATCCTATATTGTGGTCTGTTTCAGGGTTTTTGAGGACAAATACAGGCACTCATACGCACGTTTCAACTCAGTTTGAGAATTTTTTTAATCAGCTGCTCACAAAGTTAAACGATCCCTTTAACTGACAAAAGACATTTCAAACACCGTTTCAATAAGTGGAGAAGATAATCATGTACAAGCCTATCACTAAACAAAATAGTGCGAGCGCGAAGCGCAGCTGATTTTAGTTTTATGTAGTGACCTGAAAACGGGACATTTCAAGCACTGTTTTACTTCATGAATATCACAATATAAGTAGTATAAAAGATGAAATCTTATCAGTCATATGAAATTTGAAAGAAAGTAAGAAACTTGTTAGTTTTCAATAGGTGGTCCGACCACAGCATCTTGTATGTTCACCAATTATTAGGTAATCATGCGTGGAAACCTGCCGAAGAATTTTTCTAAATAGTAGCAAACTAGCATGTAAATCACTTTTAATAGAATTTGAATATTCAATGCTGATAAGAGCCTTCCCGGCTAAATGGACGAACAATTATGATATATCCCCTGATCTTCCAGAATATCTTTTTGAAATTAGTGCATGGAGGAGATATTGTTAACTTAATTAAAAAACATGAAATCAAAAGATTTTGATGTTTTATTTTTAACACACAAAAAAGTCCGATCAACAAATTTTTACAATACCGGCAATTTAGATTTGGATTACCGCTAAATTTTTCATTGGCAAAACGTTTTTTATTCCAGACTGAAGTATTTGAAATGATCCGAAAATATAACTTGAAAATTCTTCACAATTAAAGTTAACCTTTGAATTTAATTCATATCGTTGGAAATGAACTATAACGTCTTGTAATGTCATGAGAAGCAGAATAAACTTATGTTCACATATTATGTTAGAATGTAATCCTGTTGCCAAATTTAGGATAAAGAATTCGTTGCAATTCATGGATAAAATGACAATTCCTATTAACCAAACGACGTTGTTCACTGGATACAAAATTCAAGATGGCAAGTTAACATGGTTAAGTTGGTTAATTTGTTTATAATGTGTCTCGAAAGAAATTGTTGAAATTGGAAAGGAATGTGAAGAATAAAGTACCTCTGAAGGAGGAAACGAAAAGAAAATCATAAACATACATTAATATTTTTGAGCACCTTTGAATTCATGAAAATTTATATATTGCAACGCGAAGCGGAAGCTAAATTCATTCCATGTATTGACCTGAAAGCAAAGGACATTTTAAAGCACCGCATTCGTTCATGAATATAATGTCAATATTACACTAAACAAATCATGCGAGCGCGAAGTGCGAGCTCGATTTTTTTTACATACAGACCTGAAAATAAAGGGGGGGGGGGCATTTCAAGCACCATTCGAATTTGTAGCGATGATGCTGAAAATTTCTAAATATTAAGTTGCATTTTTTATTGTAATAATAGGCATACGATATGAATTTCTCTGATCAAACAATAATGGGCAGGCGTGGGGTGCAATTAGCTGAAATTTTAAGTCATAGACTGAAATGAAAACGAATAAAAATTGTAATCGTGAATAAAGGAAACGTACGTAGGCCCCCGTAGGACTAGCTATATCCTTAATAGAGAATCATCCCAGTATTTTTAGATTTGTTATTTTATTTTTATTCTTTTACATTTCTATAGTTACACTAAGGGGAAAACAGGATGAATTAAATGATAATAATTCTTAAAAAGAGAGCAGCGGCGTAACAGGGGTCGGTGGCCAGGGGGGGGGGGGGGCAAGAGCCAAAAATTTCCTGGTCATATCATGGTAAGAACAGGCGTAATGGTGTAATTAGCCGACTATTTTGAGAGGGCCAGATATTGCGTATCGGGCAGAATTTATCTTTAAAAAAAGTTGCAAGCGAGCAAAAATTTTGACCTTTTTAATACAAAAATCAAATTTTGTGATAGATTTTGACATGATATCCAGAGAATAATATATTTCACTCTTCTCTCTTTAGATTCCTTTTGTGTGGTCTGCACGCCACTAGCACTGTGAACAGGATTCTTTGCGGCAGTAGCGTGAAGAGTAAAAAAAAAAAAAAAAAAAAAAAACGAGGGGTGCAGAATATAGCACACGTGCTAAAAAGCTGCTTTATATAAGTCCCGAGCGAGCGAAGCGAGCGAGAAAAAAATCACCTTTTCAGGAGAATCTAACTTTAGGCTATTTTTTGACATTATATTCAGTAAATAAACTCATATCCTACTTTTGTCCTTTGCTTTTCTTTCCTCCTTTTTTTGTGTTCTTGTTTGTAGAACTTTTTGGGGCCATGGCCCAACCCTTCCATACACAGTGCTGTGCGGTTGGGGTCCGGGGCGGACCTTCTTGATATCAAAGCCATTTAAACCTCGCAGATTACCGCTATTTTAATCAAATCGCGTTCATATATACAGACTATAGCTTTTTTTATTCAACCCACTTGCGTAATTAACCAAATATTTTGAGGGCAAAACATAGCAATGTGGGACAAATTTGTAAAAAGTCGCCAGCGTGCAAAGCGAGCTGGAAAAAAAATTGCCTATTGAAATTAAATTCTAATTATGTGATAGATTTTTCCATTATATTCAGCAAATAACACACTTCATTGTTTCCATTCATTTCAATCAGCCCGGTCGTATTATTATTTTTTCTTGCCCCTTTTCTTTGTTTTCCAATTTAGCTTTTGATTAATTACATTCTACCTTCGTTTCCAGCTATTGTTTGCCATTTTATCATCTGTTTAATTGATTTCCCACCGTGCTACTGCATTACGTAGTCCTATTCCGGAATGATTTGTTCCTTCTCAAATGTTCTTCTTGTGTACATTTTCCCGCTTTCCTTCCTTTTCCATTTGAAAAAAAAATTTTTTCTTCGTTTTCTTTTCACTTTTCCCTTTCCTTTTCCTCCTTTCCTTTTCCCCTTTCCTTCCCCTTTCCCTTTCTTTCTCCCTCTTTTTTTTCTTTTTCCCGTTTTTCTTTTATTTTCCCGGTGAAGTCCGCCAGGGGGCAGCTTGCCCCCCTGCCCCCCGCGTGTTACGCCACTGAAAAAGAGAGAGAACAACTAGCCTAAACTATTTCTCCCTGGATTTTGATTCCTCTTTCTTAATTTCTGTTCCCATTTCTTTTCTTTCCCTCTCCATTTCCTTTTTTTTCATTTCCTCCTGTCTTTCATTTCTCCTATCTCCCTTTTTCTTTTTCATCTGTTCCGGCTCCGAGTCCCCCCCCCCCCCCCCGGGGCGGCGCCGCTGCGCTAAGCTGAGCTGCACGTACAATTCCGGTGTTGCATGCTGGGTAGTTAAAATCAGGAAAAGAGGTTAGTAAACTTTCAAATTATAAATTGTTATCTAGATAAAAATGTGAATTTTATTAACGTTTTTCGAATGCTATATTTATGATAGAGAATTCTACCTTGGAATTTTGCCTTCAAATCATTGCAAATTTCATGGATATCGTTAATATGGACGAACGATGCTTGCGTAACTTGACTGCCTCCAGGCATGCCTGGTCCCATTCATGTATTTTGTTGTATTGTTTGAACCCGGTGTTTGAAGCACTTCTGAATATTCGGTTGTCTTTGTGAGTTGTGTTGCATGTTACTTGTGTGTATCGTTTGTCCGTCTGGGCTTTCATGATACTTTTGGGTTAAAAGACAAGCAATTCACACACTTAAAGGTCAAGTCCACCCCAGAAAATTTTTGATTTGAATCGATCGATCGCGATCCAGGCTCAGCCTCAGTGACTGTTGAACTGAAGTTTTATTTTTAACGTTCGTTAGGGAGCCATTTTGAAAAAAAAATGAGAGCCATTTTTTTTTCATTACCAGAGCCATTTTCAGTTTTTGAGAGTCATTTGTTTTCATGATTCAGCGCATGGTTTCGCATCGCAGTTTGTCCTGCTTGTTTACAAATTCATTTAAAATGTTAAATTAAACATTGACATTGTTTATTATTTAGCTTTTAAATTTAATTGCTATTTATTTTTCCTTATTATTTATTAAATTATTCTTTAATTTATTGTTTTTCAATTAAATACATGTAAATCTAATGTTTATCATTTGTATCTTGTATCATATCAAATTAATTGGACATTCTAATTTAGGATGAAGTTTAACAAATTCTGTTCAAATTTGACAAACTTAGTTTATCAAATTTTAACAGAAGTTGTATTCAGAGGAATCCTTTTCATAATTACTTATTAATAAAAACTCATTTGAAAATTATTTCATGAATATTGAACGCATCACAGCCTGAAAGTTAATGTCAACAGATCAACTATTTCTCAAACTAAGCTATGCCTACGCCAGCGCAGGCCGCAGCCACTGAACACAGTGCACAGCACAGCTCTCTGTCAATCATCACCCAACACACAGCTCACGGTCCATCATCATGCCACACAGGCGGGTTTGAAACTGCATTTAATAGCGCCAGTACATGTATACACTCGGGCACTGACTGTTACTCACAAAAAATCCCCACTGAAAATCCTAATTTTGGTCTTAAAATGGTAGGATCTGCGCCATATTTCCAGAGCACCAAGTGGCTTAGTTCAGATTTAAGAGGTGGAGGCGCCAAAAATTACTCTAAAATAGGGTTGCAAAGGGCGGGAAACTTTTATTGTTTGAATTATACAAAATTAATTTGTTTATAGATGTGACAATAAGGACCAACTTGACTGAACCATATAGTATTAAACAATGCTAATTCCACATGTTCAGGGAGGAATTAATCGTTGCATCACTTGACAATGAGGAGAAAATTTGAATATTTCATATTTCATGTAATAAAATACAAAAGAAATAGTGAGTGGATGACGTCATAGTCTCCTCATTTGCATACCAGCCAGGATGTGCTTATAACTGTTTTGTGAAATTAAGCGAAACTTTAAAATGTCATAACTTTCTTATTTTACATCAGATTTTGATGAAATTTTCAGTGTTATGCTTGTTGGATTTTTCTCTTTTTATTCAAATCAACTTTTTGTTGGGGTGGACTTGTCCTTTAAATTACTAATTTATTTCTAAGATGCTCCAATCCGTGCACCCCAGAAAAAATGGAGGGGGGGGATCAAGAAATAACAATATAATGGCTGACTTTGAAAACAATCAAGATGAATAATTTTTCACAATGCGAGAAAAAAAAACATGCACTATGTTTGTTGACCTCAAATGACCTTTGACCTTGATCGAGATTGAGAAACTTTGATTAATTTCATATCTTTTGTGATATTAAAGGACAATCTCATATCAGTTTCATTTAACTTGATCTAATATTTTGAAAATAATGAACAAAATGTTTATTTCTAGAAGGTTAATTGAACTGAAATAAACTTTAAGCTTCAACCAGCAATCTGTATTTATACTCATCAAATTAACGCCGCAAACAGCACCAAGTTCTCACTTCTGTTATGCAGAAAAAATGAGAAATAAAGTAATGATAATAAAATTATAATACTAATAATGCTTATAATAACAATAATGTTATAATTATTAATATTGATTCTCATCATCTGCAAAAAGATCCGAATATTCAATAGGCATCGTTCCATGAACAATCTATTTCATCGGGGATTTGTCAGAATTTACTCAAAATTGCAAAAGTTACCCCAATCTACAAAAAAGATGATCCTCATGAAATAAGTAATTACCGCCCAATTTCTATTCTCTGTAGCATATAAAAAATCTTAGAAAAAATAATATACACAAGATTATACAATTTTTTAAACTTGCATAATTTATTAAATCCAAATCAATACGGCTTTAGAAAAAATCACTCGACAGACTTAGCACTAGTAAATATTTATGACAAAATCACAAAAGCGATTGCTAACAAAGAACATGTTATTGGAATATTTCTGGAATTAAGCAAAGCTTTCGATACACTTAATCACAAAATATTACTTCATAAACTACATTTATACGGAATACGGGGCAACGCACATCGATGGATAGAAGATTATTTATCAAATAGACAACAATATGTTACATTTAATGGAATAGATTCAACCTTTAAAACTGTAGAATGTGGTGTGCCGCAGGGGTCAATTTTGGGACCGCTCCTTTTCCTACTATACGTCAATGATATATCGAAAACTTCCCCCTTATTATCTTTTATCCTATTTGCAGATGATACCAATATTTTTTATTCTCACCCAAAACTTGAAATTGTAGTATCTACTTTAAATGATGAATTATGTAAAGTGTCTACTTGGTTCAAATGCAACAAATTATCTTTAAACGTAAACAAAACATATTTTATGCACTTTAAACATTATAATACCCATGCAGTTAACGAAGAAATAATGATAAACATTGACAGCGTCACCTTACAACAAAAACAACATTCAAAGTTTTTAGGAGTAACTATTGATGAAAATTTATCGTGGAATAATCATTTACGCCATATCACCACTTCCGTATCCAGAGGTGTTGGGATAATTTCCAAATTAAAATACTTATTACCCCCCAAAACTCTTTTTCTTCTTTATAATGTCTTGGTTCTCCCTCACATATCATATTGCAACATAGTTTGGGGTAACTGTGGTAATACAAAACTTAATTCGATTTTCTTGTTACAAAAAAGAGCAGTTCGTATTTGTACAGGATCACAATATCTCGCTAGATCCAGTCCTTTATTTTTTGAATTAAGAACTTTAAAAATTTCAGATATAAATACATATCAAGCTGCTATCTTCATGTTCAAATACAAAAAGGGAATACTTCCCCCTTCCTTTCAAAATATGTTCACAATCAACAACACCATTCACTCGTATCCAACACGAAACTCTGACAAATTTCATCTCACAAATCCAAAACTAATAATAGCACACAAATCAATTAGACATTACGGTGCAGATTTATGGAACAATTTATCACCTGAAATTAAGTTATGCTCTACACTTTATTCATTCAAGGCTGTTTTGAAGAGAAATACACTGTTAAAATATAATACCTAAAATTTCTGTGTGTTACGTACCAACCGATATTACAATCCCCCCCCCTCCCCTGCACTTGCACTCTCGCACACTTTAACTTTTATCAACATGATTATAACTTCCTCATTTTACATTTTCTTTCCCTATCTACATTTTTGGTAATATTTCTATTATTTTGTGCAATAAAAGATAAGTCTCTTTTATTGCACTATTTGTCTGATTTTCCTTCCCCTTTCCTTTTGAGGCCTTTATCAATTTCAAGCTCTAAGCTTAAGATGAAGGTCTCCCACATTTCAAAATGTATTAATGTTGATATATGTATATATATATTTTTTTTCTGCTATTTTTTTTAACAATAAAAAAAAGAAGAAATTTATCAGGTATAAGTATGTTTCAATTAGATTGTATATTATGCATATGTTATTAATTATATCATTTGCTTATTATGTTATGCTAAGAAAAAAAATGATTACACTTGTATATGCTTTTTTTGGAATGTGGAAATAAATAAATCAAAATCAAATCAAATGTATATCCCAAGTGTATAAAAAAAGCATTTGCAGTGTACATGTACTGCCATTGCATGTACCATTCAGCCACTAATACAGTAAATCAAATTTTACATGAAATTCATCGAAATTATGCCTTGTCTGACTGTCTTAGCATAATATTTGGCTTTAAACTTGCTGACAAAGCACAATCACGCATCATCTGCCAGGGTACATGTAATCCTTTTAATTCTATAAATATCAGAATATTGCTACTTTTTGAAAATTTCCAACATATCTTGAAAATTGCCAAAAATTCCCAATAAATTCCCGTTTATTCCCATGGAAAGTTTCCACCGCGAAAATTCCCGGGAATTTTGCAACCCTACTCTAAAATAAAAATAACTGTGATTTTCTTCACAATCTTATTTCCTTGCAAATTAAGGATGGTATCTTCTAAATTAATCCAATAAAAAAGGAAATTTACTGCGAGACCTGATGCCGGTGCCGTGCAGCATTTTGAAAAATAGTACCCGGGATATCGAGAGATTGAAACTTGATACACACTTCTCTGAAGCGCAGCGCCCGTGATTCTGATTCGGAGTTCGTGATTCTGCACGTCAGAACACGACGATGCATGAAAGTAAAAACTGCAGCTGCGCTGGCCTGGCTGTCTGACTACTATGCAGTCGTAAATGGGAGACTGGATTGGTGCGGATGGGAGCGATTTTCATGTTGGTAGTCGCTCGGTTCTTGGCAGCTTTAGGCTATTGCGAGAGTGATTCCAAAGCACACGAGGGCGGAATCGCTCATCGCTCCCGTCTATTTTCAACCCTGGAATCGATAAAGAAAAATCGAGCATAATGGCGCTGTGAAAATTTCATCAAAATCAGATGTGAAATAAGAAAATTTTGCTTATTTTCTCAAAACAGTTGTATGCACAATCCAGTGATATTCAAATGAGAGAGTTGATGATGTTCCTCAATCACTATTTCTATTGTTTTTTATTAGAATTATAATAAATTATTTCAATTTTTTACAATTTTGACAATACTATATCGTCAAATCTGTAAACAAAATATTGAATAAGCACCAACTTGACTGAACCATAACTGTTGAAATAATAGTAATTCCACATGTTCAGGGAGGAATACAATTTTGTTTCACATGACAATGAGGAGAGGGGGGGGGGGGTTGACAAGTTGGTGTGACCCAATAACCATGAGCTGATCGCAGATCTGCCACTGTTCTGCTTTTGCGACTCTTGCAAACAGGGAAGGGTTGTTGGAGTTTGATCGCACACTCCTTTTTCCCCCCTATTTTTAGGGAACCCTAGGTGGGGGTTTGAACTCCTAACACCCCCCCCCCCTTAGATCTGCCACTGTGTCTGGTGAGGTATCATTTGGAGATCAAAATACTCACGTTAATAAGAATTTCAATGAAAGGTGGACCATATCTTGACAGAAAATCTGTCAATTTTGAGGATTTTTTCATGAAATTTGCTAATTTGTTTATAAATTTTCGGCATTACTCCTATTTGTTTAAGATCGGTACGCTCGATCTATAATGAAAATCATAAGTCAGAAAAAATTGGAACCAGTGGGATTCGAAATTTGATACTTCGTACATTTTTTTCAAAGGTAATATTGATGTGCATGACAACAATAAGCAGACATGTGTGATGATTCTACCCTATGGTTGGCTGAAATCTTGGTATGGAGAGCATGATTAGAAGATTAATTTTGTAATTGTTCTCACTCCCCAACTCAACTTTTTTTATCTCTTTTTTTTTTTCCTTCCCTGTGCAGTATTCCATCCTCCAGGAACTGTTGTAACAACATCATCAATAATGGGTTTCAAGTTCGGTAACCTGGCCAAGTTCAGCGGAGTGATCACATACACCCTTTCTCCACATGAGCAGAAGGCATTCGCTGGAGCCTTCAGCAGAGGCTTGCCCAATATCTTCAGGAGATTTAGGTCAAAGGTCTTCATCGTCACACCATGTGAGTGTTCCATCTCTTTGAACAAACTGTAGATACCCTGTTTATTAGCAATGCTTAAGCATAACTTGATCACAAATATAATAGACAAATGACCCATTATTGCAAAGCTTAGAACAACTCTTTATCTGATATAGCTGACGCATGAGTAAGCAAAACAATTTGAAGAAAGGATTCCAAAAAGAAATTTGATGGGGGCAGTATCTGAATTTCAGAAAGAAAATCACATGTCTTAAAAGTTTGAGATCTGCTCTTTAATATTATACCTCAATCTATGAAAAATGATCAAGGTATAACAAAGTTCTCTTTCTTTGAGTTTATGCTTGAATTGCAATAATATTAGTAAATGAAGATGTTTCACAGGCTAGCTGTTGGACTAACCCAACACTTTGTTTCTTTAATTATCAGCCATTGTCTCTTTAATTCTTTCTTACAATATTGTTTTCAGCTGTATTTCATATCACTTCTTTCTTTGTCTTTTAATGGTAATTTATTTGCTAATTCCTTTCTTTTATTCTATTGTTATATGTATATTATTATTTTCTTTCAGTGTTCAATACGCATCAAAAGTGTGTGTCTGAAGCGTTACGCTGTACCTGTATGCACAATCGGTGGGGGGCAAATTTCAATGTTATATGGATCAACAAATGAATCTGAAACTGAATCTTGATAATGAACTAAAGATAAAAATGTCATAAATCAATGAATGAATGGATAATGAAATTGAAATACATGTATAATGTTACATTTTTATTTCCTTTTTTAAAATATTTTTATGTGCAGCATTTGTAGTGGCCTACTTGATCTACTCCTGGGGAAACGCAGAAAATGCCAGGTCAAAACGAAAGAACCTCGCAGACTTCGCCGACGATTCATAGAGTCTACCACTTCAATATTTAACACCCTACAGGACCCTTATAAGCTGTCTCATGATGTTTTCACCTTATGATCATTTACAACTTGAAGCGGTTTCCTGATCTGCATCGATGTTCATCTATCTTGATGTTGATGATCAGCGTTCCCCTTTTTCATCATGAGAGAAGCTATAAGGACTATTGAAAAATTATATATCATTGAAATGTGTTATCACTGTAAATAATAGTGACCTAAATTAGAACATCACCAATTTGAGAAGCAATATTTTAGTAACATCTATTGGGAAGACTAAATTATGCATGGATTTTTTTTTTGTTCAAGCATAAATATGGTATAAAATTCACAATACACTGTATTTGGTGTCTCTGACTTTTCATTGTCGTCTGCGATTTTATTTTGGCGGCCATGATGATGATCCGAATGTATGATTCACTACAGTCATTGAACAGTGCTTCAGGCAAAAATCAGATTTGCTCTCAAATGATCACTTTGGTTATATCATGAAATTTGATATATTGCTGATTGATGTCTGGATACATTAAAGGGATGTGAGTCATGTGACTATATGAATGACAAATTGTGCACGTGTTCATGTTTGTATTTTGCCACAAATAAGTTTGCAAGATATATGCAGTTGTTTGTAAATTATTCTGAGACATATTAAATGTTTGTTCACATTTGAAAACTAATATAATTTTGTGTCCGTGATTAGTCTCATTTACAGTAGGATATAAACCAGTGTCTCCACAAAGAGCATTACTTCAAGGGGAATCTATGTCAAATGGAAATTTGGTTTAAAAGTGGAGAAAGGAAGAAGCAGATACGTGAAAGTTTGAACAAACTCGGAAAAACAGAAGTAAAATTATGAATTTCTAAAAGTTTTTTAAAAAGCATTAATCTCTTTATTGTCTCACCTGCATAGCAGAGTGAGACTATAGGCGCCGCTTTTCCGACGGCGACGGCGGCGGCGACGGCGGCGGCGGCGTCAACACCAAATCTTAACCTGAGGTTAAGTTTTTGAAATGACAGCATAACTTAGAAAGTATATGGACCTAGTTCATGAAACTTGGCCATAAGGTTAATCAAGTATTACTGAACATCCTGCCTGAGTTTCATGTCACATGACCAAGGTCAAAGGTCATTTAGGGTCAATGAACTTAGACCATGTTGGGGGAATCAACATCAAAATCTTAACCTAAGGTTAAGTTTTTGAAATGTCATCATAACTTAGAAAATATATGGACCTAGTTCATGAAACTTATACATAAGGTTAATCAAGTATCACTGAACATCCTGCATGAGTTTCACATCACATGACCAAGGTCAAAGGTCATTTAGGGTCAATGAACTTTGGCCGAATTGGGGGTATCTGTTGAATTACCATCATAACTTTGAAAGTTTATGGATCTGATTCATGAAACTTGGACATAATAGTAATCAAGTATTACTGAACATCCTGTGCAAGTTTCAGGTCACATGATCAAGGTCAAAGGTCATTTAGGGTCAATGAACTTTGGCCAAATTGGGGTATTTGTTGAATTACAGCCATAAATTTGAAAGTGTGTTGGTCTAGTTCATAAAACTTGGACATAATAGTAATCAAGTATCACTGAACATCCTGTGCGAGTTTCAGGTCACATGATCAAGGTCAAAGGTCATGTAAGGTCAAAGAACTTTGGCCACGTTGGGGGTATTTGTTGAATTGCCATCATATCTCTATAAGTGTATTGGTCTAGTTCATAAAACGTGGAAATAAGAGTAACCAAGTATCACTGAACATCTTGTGCGAGTTATAGTAGTTTTCAAAATCAGCACTGCTGCTATATTGAATCGCGTGATGCAGGTGAGACGGCCAGAGGCATTCCACTTGTTGCTATGGGGATTTCAATTTTGCATGAGTTCAAAATATTTATAAAAATAGATCATGAAAGCAGGAATTCTGAATTGTTAAAATAATGTTCACATAATAGATATCCTGTAAGAAAAAATGCATATTACTCTACTTGAATATCAAAAAGTATGAAAAAAGAAGATGCATTTTGCAGAAGAAAAAAGAGGAAGTAAAAGAAAGAAATACATAAAATATTATAGAGAGAGAAAGAGGGGGAGAGATGAGCCAGAGAGAGAAAGAGAAAGGTAAATAGGAAGATATAGACTGAGTCTATATCAGGAATCTGATGGTTTATACTCACTTCCTGGTTACACATTTGTAGAAAACCATAGGGGTAATAGATGGGGAGGAGGGGTAGGTATCTATATCAATGAACAACTAGAATATTTTACTCACAATGATCTTAATTGTATGAATGAAATTGCTGAATCTCTTATCATTGAATTTCGGGTACCAAACTCTAAAAACATAATGATCGCAGTATTTTATAGACCTCCTAACTCCAACACAAATAATTTTTTTGAATACTTGCAAGACTTTCTACAAAATCCGTTTTTTTATAATAAAGATTGTTATGTGATAGACATATCTAAATCTAATCACGATAGGTCACATGAATTTTTGGATATCATGCTTTCATCATCCTTTTTACCATTGATAACAAAACCCACTAGGGTTACTATTTTTACTAACCAATCTGCAACCCTTATTGATAATATTTTTTGTAATGTTTCTCCTTTACCCGAGTCTGGAATAATTTTATCTCATATTTCTGACTATTTCCCGATATTTTCAAGAACTCCGTTTAGGTTAGCAAAAAAAGATACCCCGCAACATAAATTCCGACGACTAACACCAAATAATTTACAGAACTTAAAAGATGGTCTTGAAGACGCGGATTGGTCTGAGGCATTCAGTTCTCAAGATACAAATACAGCATATAATATATTTATGAAAATTTTTACTTCAAATTTAGATAGACATGTAACATTGGTCAGTAAATGTAATAATTATAAAAAGAGTCCAAGACTTCCTTGGATATCGAAATCAATATTACGATCAATAAATCGCAAAAATAACTTATACTATGCCGATAAAATTAATCGCTCAGAAAAGTCACATCGTAAATATACTACATATAAAAATACCCTCACTAAATTATTGCGGAGTGAAAAACGAAAATATTTCACAAATCAATTAATTCGTTTCAAACACGACATCAATAAAACATGGAAAACAATAAACACTGCCATAAATAAACAAAGCACAAAAGCACGCATAAAAACAATAAAGCACAATAATGTTGAAATTCATGATTCTTTTCGTATAGCTGATATATTTAATCAATACTTTACACAAATTGGAAAAAGTCTTGCAGACAATATACCATTAACACAAAAAAAATTCACGGATTTCATTCACCAACCAAACCCTAATTCTTTATTTTAATTTTAATTTTATAAATTCATTGAATTTAACTCTTCATCACTCAAACTCTTGTATTTTTTTTAAATCAAACATGATTATCATGTCACGTACGCTTTTCCATCTCTTTCGTTTTCCTGTTGATCAACGAGGTCCGTCTGTGAGTGCTGGGGCTGGATTCTGGAGACCTTTAATCTCTCTTTTTCTTAATTTCCTTTTCTATTTTAGTTTCCCCTATTTCCTTTTAATTTAACTGGTTCATGCTCTAGTTGTTATTTTGATTTTTATATGTTATGCAACTACAAGAATATTTATTAGGAGGCTGCACTCTACAAGCTCCGCTTTTTAGCAGCCTCCTCCAGCATTTCCAACCTGATAAGTAATAATCTTGAATATAATTTTTGTCCAGGAATACTTGAAATATGTTTTGTTATTTATATGTTAAAATGTACAAAATAAACTGTAATTGTTGAAAATGGAAATAAACGAAATGAAATGAAATGAAATAAACAGACAAATCGGAGAAATGATCCAAATTGAAAGAGTTAATGATGCAAATTGAGAGAGGACGTCACGCTCACATTTCGCCGCTGTACTATTTCAGTGAGTATGGCTAAATGTGCGGCTCATACAAATGTGAGATAGCATGATAAAACTGGAGTTCTAAATTTACATATTTTGCTAAAATGCATGCATTTTTGTTGGGGTGGACTTTTTTTAGTTAAATATAATTTTTTGTAATTTTCATGCATTAAAATGGGAGTCATGTGTTAACGGCCATGCAATTCTACTTCCCAATTTTTGAAGAAAAAAAAAGAATCCTCCCATAAACCACTATATTTTGTTATAATTTGTATTGTTATCCAACTTTCTGGGATAAGTATTTGTGTTAAAATGAGATAATCCAAAGGGAGGGCAGTTCAATACGTGTAACTAGAGCCCCGGTTTAATTTTCTCGGAGAATTCTCCTCAAGATGGGCTTTCATGCATCAGAAGCACCTATCTTCTTCTTCTATCGTTTTTAGTTGGTACGTACCGGTAACCGGTGCACGGTGCAGGTGCGGTATATTCGTAGCGTTGAAAAAAAAAACGCCCCGCTCATTCTAGACTGCCAGCTTCGTTACAGAATGCGTGAAAGCGAGGTGAAGATCTGGACTTGAATCTACTTGAATATTACTCAGTTTCAATAATATACATCACGATGGAGGTAAGTTAATGTGATTTTTTTTTCATCTGAAAATTATTCGAGGAATATTCATATGTTTTTCTCAAAGAATTCACGATGGAAAATAATCGTTTTGATATATCAGTCCCACACGTAACCCAGAGAGCTCCCGCCCGCTACGCGGGCGGGAGCCCAGAAGCTTACCGTGTATTTTACCATTGTCACCGGACTAGGGTGATTTATGGTCTAAATATTTCTCCAAATGAATTGTGAAAACGGAAAGTATACAATTACCACGATTATATGGATGAAGGTCTAACGAGTGACAGATTCCTGACATCTGGGCACAGTCTGGAACCTCAAAAAAACGAAAAGTTCTCTCCTTCTACCCCGTCTCGATCGGCCATTTTTGTTAAAAATCGTAACAAAATGGCCGATCGAGACTGGGTAGAAGGAGAGAACTTTTCGTTTTTTTGAGGTTCCAGACTGTGCCCAGATGTCAGGAATCTGCCACTCGTTAGACCTTCATCCATATAATCGTGGTAATTGTATAGGGCCTACTTTCCGTTTTCACAATTCATTTGGAGAAATATTTAGACCATAAATCACCCTAGTCCGGTGACAATGGTAAAATACACGGTAAGCTTCTGGGCTCCCGCCCGCGTAGCGGGCGGGAGCTCTCTGGGTTATCCCACACGTTGCGTTTCATGTGTGATGGTGTATCGCGCTTCTTGAAATTGTTCTGCGGGCGGCGGTGCGGTGGCCGTTGATGTCGACAAAGTGTTGATTATTATTATGGCAAAGATGAAATGGCGCTAGTGTAGTTTCGCACCTCCCCGTTTAATGGTTTTCAAACATGTACAATCTCACCCTAAATAATTCACAACCTAAAATACTTGCATCCACTCTAGGCGACACCGCAATACTTACCCGTGTTAATAAACTGGGACTCCACTCACGCGCATTTGGGCCGCCCTAGCTTAGAACTAAGCACTAATATCACTTTAAAAACTATATCTACAAGGTGTGTATAATCTATTAGGTGTGTATAATCTATTAACTACTTTAATAATGTTTAATCGGTACTCACCGGTTCTTTTGATGTATTTTCTCAAGAATTCCCACGGATTTGTCTCAAATCTTGCGACAAACCACGTCGCCATAGACAGCTGCATATTCTTTTTTATTTATAAATAAAGCGCCCCTTACGATAGTTGTTAACAACGCGGCCAAATCGTTAGGTTTTTTGCACTGTCTCCAAGGCTTTTTTATTTTGTTTTATTTTTTATTTTTTAATAAATATTTTGTTTAATAGCGATTTTTACGTCAAATATTAAATTTATATCACAAAATATTTTTTAATTGTAGAAATATATATAAAATCATGCAATAATTTATTCTATATATATTTTATAATAAAATTTATAATTGTTGCGGTCTTTAAAAAAGGATAGTCGATCGATCAGGTGATGACTACACGTATCACGTGATCTGAAAATCAGCTTCATACCGCTTTGATCGCACTCGACGGTGACCGGACTGACTGCCAAAAAAAGATCGAAAAAGGACTCAAATGTAAGTTTCCATTTATTTTATTAAATTTAAATTAGGAATAGGAATATATTTAATGGGCAATCTTTTAATAAATGATAAACAAACGAGGACAAAACTCATATTTTGGGAGTAATATCATACTTGGGTGCAGGAAACAGTACGGTTAAAAGTTCTAACCTGTTTTTAACGCATTGTCGCCTATGAGGTCCATACATGCTAATGTTTGGACCTCATTGGTACTAGGAGTGCTTGCATCTGAGCCTCCAAAGTCCAGTAGAAGTTGAATATTTGCCGTTTTGACACTTTTTAAAACTCTTTTTTACAAAGTTTTACACCTATTTCGGAATCACTCGGTCGCTTGATCAAGATTCAAGCTCAGCGCTGCACATAAGCAGTCGGTACGCGTACAGTACGTACCACCTAGTGTGTGTGTGTATGCGTGTGTATTTGAGTTTTGTCAGACGTGTATCAATCAGATATGATTATTTACGTCTGGGACCGACCTTTAACGTCACCATCCGAAAGACGTGACCAGGGCTCGAACCTCTGCATCAATTTGTAACTTCCCCACAGCTTGGATTACAGGCGCACGCCACAACGCCCAGTTAGTGAAGTGCAAGAAGAGTGAGTTTTTCTATGGAGTATGGTATCTTCAAAAAGATTTTTTCCCCTCTTTCAGCTTGCACCAAGTATTACGGTAGTGGTTGTGCAGAGTGGTTGATGTTTGTTGTGTGAAGGTATGTGTGTGGGGTGTGCGTGTGTGTGATTTTTTGAATGAAATAAGAAATGTGAAAAATGTGAATACACGTAGATTTAGCGATGAAAATAAGCTGAAAGAGGGGAAAAAAATCTTTTTGAAGATACCATAGAAAAACTCGCTCTTCTTGCACTTCACTAGGTGGTACGTACTGTACGCGTACCGACTGCTTATGTGCAGCGCTGAGCTTCAAGCGACCGAGTGATTCCGAAATAGGTGTAAAACTTTGTAAAAAAAAGTGTCAAAACGGCAAATATTCAACTTCTACTGGACTTTGGAGGCTCAGATGCAAGTATTTTAGGTTGTGAATTATTTAGGGTGAGATTGTACATGTTTGAAAACCATTAAACGGGGAGGTGCGAAACTACACTAGCGCCGATGAAATGAATTAAGATAGAAAAAACAGGAGGAAGGGAGGAAATAATGAATGAAAGAAAGTAAGCCTGAGTCGAATCGATTTTAAAATCGGTGTTCGATCGATGTCTTCGAACGCCGATGCAGATTTTGCAAAATCGGTGCATTGAAAAAAAAAAAATACGTCGGCCGGCCGATCCATTTGGTTCGCACAATCAAACATCAAAATAAACAGTAATATCCAACTCGACTACTACTTCATTTATATTGCCCCCAAACTGAAACCGATTGTGTAATTATGATGCCTAGCTATTCACCATTAATTTGAAGTTTATTTCGATCATAGTTTGACTCGAGTCTTACTCGTCTGCTCGTGCCGAGATAATTTATGCACGATGAATTTATGAATGGAAGTCGCCATTGATCATGCATGCGCAGTACGGTACTGTGCTTTAATCAAATCAGAAAATGGCCGGAAAATTGACGCGATCAACGTATAAAAGTAAATCTTGCTTTCATGAACAATATTAATATCATGACCATAGAACATGATTTAATCGTAATATTTAACAATAATTTGCATATGATAATCATTAATATGAATTTAGAGCTTGATGTGAAACGTTTGTATTTCGTTTCAATTTTCAATGGCGGACATCACATGACGATCGACTTGAGTGAGTGGAATCGCACTTGTCTAAAAAAATAATTATCACGTCAGGATTGATTATCGAACATTGTCAACATGTAGAAACTCTTTTGAAGATCGTAATATCACCATATAATAATATTTTACATGACAAAACAGAAAAATTACATTTGATATTTTTTCCCCATCAATTTGAAGCTTACTAATTTGAAGCTTGTTTGTGCCCACCCATGGGTTCATATCAGCTCGCGTGCGAAGGAATATCAGTCATATTCACGCGACACACACGACACATCCAAAATATACTGGGCTTTTGCCCACATAAAATATCACGCATAATCTGGTATTTCACATTCTGCTATGACACTTACCAAATCATTTAGATCCTTCCGTGACTTCTCCTTGAAGTTTCTGTTAAAAAATATGTATATTTTCTTGATCTTTAGTGAAGATTTCACGGAGATAAAAATTGGTTAGCGTGGATATCAATTTTCTCCTAAAGAGGGCGCGCGATTTATATTCATATCAAAGACACGACAAGGGAAAGACTAGGCACCTACACTATTTTACACACAAATCGACGCAAGGCATTACGTGAAGTCCGTAAAGTGTCCAATCTTTTCATTGTATAGACTTTGGTATACCGTATTATTGACATTCGTTAAAGCTTGTACTGCTGGTTTTGTTCCAGGCATGTGTATTTTTTTCAATTTTTTTTATTAGTCATCGTTTTAAATTAATTGCAAAAAAGTGTTATCATCGCCAATAGCAGGGTGCGACATAAGCGCTTACCCGATTGCCCGGGGCAAGTAAAAGTTAGAGTCGGGCAAGTGTTTTGAAGCAAAGACAAAAACTGCTTGCCCGAATCGGGCAAGCAAAATTCTCCTATAGGCTATGGAAATTATATTTTAGAAAGATTCCCCATATTTCACCATCAAAATATAGATAAGAGAAAGAGACAAAAAAAGCAATATCATTAATTTCTTCTTTCAAAAAAGTTTATAATTCGAATTGCAAAATTTGCGCCATTTTCTGCAATAAACACACAGCTCAGAGACGTACACACACACACAGAATCAATGGCAGTCTAGCACACCTAGCTAGCTAGCGCCTAGTCCACGCAGCCGATGCATGTAGTTAAGTGTCTACGGAGTACGGTGCTGCACGAACGAAGTTTGCTCTG
This sequence comes from Lytechinus pictus, assembly GCF_037042905.1. Taxonomy (NCBI): domain Eukaryota; kingdom Metazoa; phylum Echinodermata; class Echinoidea; order Temnopleuroida; family Toxopneustidae; genus Lytechinus; species Lytechinus pictus. The sequence continues at coordinate 42,997,276 of NC_087249.1, forward strand.
GAAGAAATCTCCCACAGAACTGTCAAAATTCACATTTCTTACCAATGAAAATTCTTGTAATGTCCATATTTCCTAAAAATTGGGGTAGCTCTGTCATTTGTAAGCAGTAAAGGAGAAATTTTCACTTCTGTTATGCTTCAAAAAGATCGGGTTTCGAATGATCGTCTGTATCGCACACACTGAAATATATTGTTTGACAGTCCCACATATGCATTTGTGTATGTTGATAAACGTGGTTTCTTTCGTAACTATTTTTTTAGCCAAGGAAATTGATAAATTTTCTTCTTTATTTATGACTGGATAGTTTGAGCTTTCTTCCTCTCTATTTTCTTTCTTTCTGCCTATCTTTCCTTCTTTTGAATCTCTCTTTATTTCTTTAAATTTCCTTCCTTCTTTTGTTCTTTTTTTTCTGTTACTATAGCTGTCTTTCTTTTTGTCATTCTTTCTTTCTTCCTTCCATCCAACCTTTGTTTACCCCTTTCTTTAATCCTTCATTCTTTTTCCCCTTCCTTTCATTCTTTCTTACTGTCTTCCTTCCGTCCATCCATTCTTTACCTTTTCTTCCTGTTTTTTTTCTTCCTTACTTTCTTCATCCCTTTCATTATTTTCTTTCTTTATATCTTTCCTTCATTCCTTCCTTTCTTTTTGTCTGTCATTCTTTCTTTCTCCTTCCTTCCTCTCTTTCCTTCTTTATTTCTGTCTTTCGTTCTTTTGATCTTTCTTTTTCCATCCATCCTTTCTTTTCTTCCTTATTTTTTCTTTCTGCCTTCCTTCATTCTTTCCTTCATTTCTTTTTGTCTTTCGTTGTATCTTTCTTTTCTTTTTTTTCCCTTCCTTCCATCTATCCTTATACCTTTTCTTTTTTCCTATCTTCCTTCTTTCCTTTCTCTCATTTTCTTTCTTTCTCTTTTCCTTCCTTCCATCAATCCTTTACCTTTTCTTTTTCTCTTTTCTTTCTTCCTTTCTTTCTTTTTTCTTTCTTTTTCTTTTTTTATTCATTCTTTCCTTCCTTCTTTCTTTCTTCCTTTCTTTCTTTCTTTCTTTCCTTCTTTCTTTCTGATTTTCTTTTTTTTGTCTTTTGTTCTTTTTTTTTCCATCCATTCTTTTTTTTCTTCCCTTATTTTTTCTTTCTGCCTTCCTTCATATCTTTCCTTCATTCCTTCATTTCTTTCTGTCTTTCGTTCTATCTTTCTTTTCTTTTTTTTCCTTCCTTACATCTATCCTTATACCTTTTTTTCTTCCTTTCTTCCTTCTTTCCTTTCTCTCGTTTTCTTTCTTTCCCTTTTCCTTCCTTTCTGTTTACCTTTTTTCTTTCTTGTTTTCCATTTATTCATTCCTTTCTTTCCTTCCTTTCTCTTCCTCTCATTTTTTTTTTCAATTTTTTTCTTTCTTTCTTTTTTCTTTCCATCTTCCTTTCCCTTCTTTCTTCCTTTTTTTCTTTCTTTTTTTCTTTCCCTTCCCCGCAGCCATTCTCTCTCTTTATTACTTTTTTTTTCTTTCTTTCTTCCTTTATTTCTTCGTCCTTTCTGTCTTTCTTCTTACTTTTTTTCTTTCATTCTCTCCCCCTCTCTTAATTTTTTTTCTGGTCATTTTCAGTGATTTCCCCTTTTTTATTGTGTGTCCTATTCTCCTCCAAAATATATGGAAAATATATGAGATTAGGAAATTAATTAAAGAGCATATTTATTTTGTCATGATGTTCAAGATAAAAATCATTTAAAAAAGAAATGCAACTACAAGGTACATCAGTAGTCATGTTGAAAAATGTATTTTTAAAGCCGTCAATGGTATGGTATGTAAAACTGTAAGGCTATAACTTGTTTTGAAGCAATAAAACTTTGTTTTGAAGGATTTTTTCGGGCAAGTGAAATATATATTCGGGCAAGTATTTTCCAACTATTTGAAAATTTACTTGCCTGACTGGGCAAGTGCTTCAAAAAAGTTGTGTAGCACCCTGCCAATAGTAATCTTGAATTATGTTAAGAATTGAGCATTCAAAGAATTTAGACTCAGTTATAAAATTACAGAGGAGCTGAATCAAGGTTGTGAAATTATTAGCGGGCTTCCTTGTATTTTCGTAGAAGAGACAAACGAAGTCACTTGCTAGGCCGAGGTAAGCGAAATTTGCTCTTTTTATAATGAAATTATTTCAAACTCATATGTATAATTTTGTTATGTTTTGCTACTTACCGGAAAGAGCCCCGGTGCGTAGCGAGAAGGAGTTTCGGCAAATATTACTTCAGCAATGAAGCGATGTTTGCCGACTACTTCGAAATCCAGGGTCAAACACGGTCCCTTATACGAGGTTAGTATATATACTAACCTCGTATTAGTGTGAGTGGTTTGTGCCCAACTTTGGGCTCTGATTTCATGAATGGAAAATATGTCAGACGTAATCGAAAGCGCATGCGCATTGTGCTTCTTTTCTCGGAGCTCGGAGACGTCCAGAGATGGAATAAAAAATAAAAATAATGCCAGTATAATACTATTAATTCTTCCATATGAAAATAACATACTTTGTTGACATCGTCAATATTTTTAGTATGGCCATAAAATCTTATTAAATTGTAATTATTTAACATCCAATAATAATTTATATGAATTTAGAGCTCGATCCGAGACATTCGTATTTATTTCGATCACAAGCTCGTGTAAAAAAAAAATGGATTATCATTATCAGGATTAAGTCTCGAACATCGTCAGAACTCATATTCCACAATCTTTCCTCACAATCGTTATATCAGCATTGAATACCAATTCAAATGACCATCCAGAGAAAATTACGTATTTATTTCCATCAATTTATTTGGAGCTAATTTTGGATCCAACTACCCCGCCAACTACACAATCTCAGGCAAGTTACAGCGCTCTCCCCGCTGTTTGCACTTGTTAGATGGCGCTGGCAAGCACGCCTGTCGTTTCGGGAGAGTGAGTGAACGGGGCTGCGGACGGGGCTGGTGTGTGCGAGTCTGGACTGCGAATGCTAGTTGACCGAAAATCATTCGGATCGACTCTGCGTGATTCAATTCTTTAATATTGTTTCATTTTAAACCTATATGTTATCATCTGCAAATATCATTGTTGAAGATATTTTGGGAAGAATTCTGCATTGCTACCCGGCCTTTTTTGTGTTTTTTGATCATGGAAAATACAAACGAACTTTGCTCTGTCATCTGCTTTTGCAACGCTCACCCAGCCAGTGTAGACCGTCAGTGCATGTAGTGCATGCATAGCGCTGCATCGACGGCCGGCCGGAGCAAAAACAATGACTCGATTTTCCCCACCTTCAAATTTCGATTCATCGATGATCGATCTAATTAAAGATGTCGAACACCGGTTTTCAAAATAATCGATATGACTCGGGCTTAAAAGAAAGTGAAAGACGGACATGACAGACAGCAACTTAGTTTTAGTCGGTTAGTCGAGGGCGACTGGTCCAAAAACACGGGCCATGCCTAACGTAAGACCAAAAAGCTTCAGTCTCTGTATTTTGGTTGTTCCGCTGAACTGCGACTTGTCTGCGTTGGCTCCACTCACCAATACATAGACTGAAGAGTTGTTGGCCCGTACGTACAGCCGACGTATTAGCAGTAACGTTAGATCTAACTTTCTGCAGAAACCCAATTTTCGGATCGTATTTTTGTACATAAAATGTCACATAAAAAAGAAAGTACATTCGAACTTACTAAAAAATATAAAATTAAGAAATATCGTACCTCAGACCGCAGTTACCGCTAATTCCTTTCAAATGATGATTGAAACATAGTCATCTTCGATCCTTTCTTTGGTCAACGTAAGTTGCCATCTTGGATGACGTCATCATCCTTACAGACGTATTTACCAGTCGCTATATATCGCGATTTGTGCCGCTGCTTTGCGCTTGTAGATGTGCGTGCGTTCGGAACTTGTCGCTCGCATTGATTGGCCAGGATATCGAAAATTTAATCGGAAAGCCTTGATAAAAGCGCAACACACGGCTGCCATTTTTCCTCTCCGGCGGAAAATTAAAAAAATAAGGAATAAATCATCGGTAACGTATATTTTTGATATTTTCTTAGAACTTATATAGTATCAAAAGAAAGATTAGAGTCTAACGAAAAAATAGTGGGCCTTCGTTCTAGATAATATAATGTCATTTAGAATAAAAAAAAAAATTAAAATCTGGTCAAAACCCGGTCGCCCGAATTGCTGACCTGATTACACATGCAGGCTCGCACTAACCAAGGCTCCACATTAACTTTTTTTGTTGTGTCCCGTTCGGGCCACCAAAACCTTCAAAATTTTTTTTTTTGTGGTCCGATATTAAACTTTTGTGGCCCGAAAAAGAAAAAGAAAAACATGAATTAAAAATGAATAAAACAAACTTCTGAAATATTAATTCTGCAGCCAGTACCACTAAGTTACTTTCACTTAATACATCTTGTATGTAAATCTTGTTTGCTGTTATTTTACTTTGCTAATTGATTTGTGTTAATATATAAATTGTTCTATTATTGTAAATATGAAATGATTGAAAGAGAATAAAAGAATTGTATTGTTCCCAGGTTGTGTGGACTTTTAAAAATCTCTGTATAGACACACACTCATAATAGTAAGTAAATAAATAGTGCATAGCAAACTCAGATAGATGTACAAAACAATGATTTTTCCCTTCTTCTTTTTTTAATCCTAAAACCTATATGTAGATTATGCAGGCCCCAAATCCAGTTTATTTTCTCTTTTCCAGCATATCATAGCAGGAGAAAATCACAGAAAAATATGCTGCAAAATTAGATTAATGCATAAAACGGGGAAACAAACAAAAATAATTTTTAGAATAGTATATTAAAAAAAGAAAACAAAAATAATAAAATAAATAAGTGAAATAAAACGAAAGAAAGGAAATGGAGAAAGAAAAAAACAAAGAACAGGGAAAAAAAAGAAAAGAAAAAATTTAGAGAAAAATAAGACAACGGCAAAAGTTATATCTGGAAAAAACAGTGTGAGAAAAAAATCCTTCCCTATATTTGCCAAAATGCTGGAAAAATTCACATTTCATATCAATGAAATGCCTTCCCAAAGTATTAACTTCCTCAAGAGTGGTTTAAGAAGTCATTTATAAACAAGAAAGAAAGAAACTGTCTGTTTATTTTTAGCTAGAAAAGACACAGCTTCGAAAGAAACCAAGTATCAACATACATACAAATGCACATGTGGGACTGTGATGTGTATTAATGCATTTGGAAATTGGTCTTTTTGAGTCAAAAGAGAGGTCATAATTCTTCTTTTTAATGCTTGCAAATAAACAGGTTACACCAGATTTTAGTAATGTGGACTGTAGAAGGGCATTTCATTGGTGTAAAATGTGACTTTGACGTAGATTTTCAAAGTTCTGTGGAAGATTTCTTAGCAGCAACATTTCGTATCGCAGCTCCCTAAGTCTGAATAGTCTGCTAGCGCACAGCTAGCTTCAGTAGTTTCATGCATGCAAAGCTCACGCCAGACGGCCAGCACAGCTGGATAAAAGTTACTGTATGCTATAGCGGTAGGCCTACATACTGTCATGACTATGCAATCTTTGTGTGTGTGTAGATTAACAAAAAGGGCGCATGACGAATTGGCTTGCAATTTGAACTGTAGGAAGTTGATAAATGCATGCAAAATCGGGAGAAAAATTGCGCTGAAAATTATTGGTTGCTCTATTCGGGCCACCAAAACTTAACATTTTTTCAATAATGGTTGCCCGAGGTGAATTTCTGGTGGCCCCGGGCCACCGCTAATGTCGAGCCTTGCTAACACACTACCGTCGGTGAATAGGGATTATAGTGAAATGTCAGAAATTGTTAAATAATTCCCCAGAAACGACGGTTGTATAGAAACGACGGTTGTATGTAAACGACGGTTGTATGTACAAGACAATCAACAGACTGAGCTCACACTGCATGAGCATATTTTGCATCAAAAGTCATAAATTCAAAATGAAAAAGGATCTATTCTTAGGTGTCGTATAAATCAAATAATGGACGTTCTTTTCAATCATGCAATGGACAAAATACTTCATTCAGGGAAAAATGTAATGAATAAGATTAATGGATCATTCATCTTTGAAGTACTTTGTCCATTGCACTCAAAAACATAATTATTTGTGTAGTAGATAATTTTCAATACCTGGTATTTATCATGATGAAATCTGATTAGTAGTCAAAGGCTGAATTTGCATGAATTCAGGGTAAAATGTCAATGTTTTATTTAACTTACAGGTCAGTAAACAGTCCGTCCATACCCTGGTGTTTCGATCACTCAAGAGGTCACATGAAATGTTCATAGCTGATAATGCCCATCCTCCTAACAGGGATCCTCATGCGTAAGTATCAAACATCATTTTTTATTAGTACATCTTTGGTATGGGCATATTGTTTTTGACACTTTCATATGTTATGATAAACCTTTTATCTCCTAGTGGGCCATATTTCTCATGAATTCTGTAATCTGATTGGTCAATTTGTTTGTGAGACAAACCTATATTGAACAAGCTGTTGTTGTTTTAATGTTGTTCTCATTGTTACGCGCATTCCCAGTGATGATTTCAACCCCGTAATATGAGACAGTATTACATGTGTATTCAAGCATCGCGCTGCGCACTACTATTTGCTACTATCAATTTCAATAGCATAATGTGCATTATTTTTACTGTGATCATTGTGATGTCATGGATGACTTCCTTTCAAAAATCACTCTCAAAATGCAGGGTTTGCATTGATTTTTAGTTCTATTCTATTGATTTCCCCTATTCCAAAATAATATAAGGATACACTTAAAGAGATAAAATCGTTACACCTTGCTTGTATCTACGTGCATGTTCTGGTTACATAATATGTGTACAATCAGGGTGTAACTACATGTAATAGTATCTTTAATTTTGAACAAAATCACTATTTGTTTTTAAAGGATGGAATAATTTTTTCAATAGTAAACCAAGTTGTATTTGATGGAATTAGAAGTACACGTCATAAACTAATGCCGGAAGTTTTTAGGTGAAAAGGATCATCAACCATAAAAAAAACATCCTCAGCTTTATAATATCTTGTCAATATTGATCAACAATAACCCACACAAGTACTTGATTGAATGCAGAAGACATTCAGTGAGAGCTTTAGACATGCAACCGTTCCCTTTTTAGAGTGTTTGTTCCTCTTTTTTGCTATGAATACGCAAATACTTTTCTTTAAATTTCCGATCATGGAGTATAGATTACACACAGCACGCGACACTAACGCCGGTCCGACCGTCCCAGACCGGTAAAAATCACTGTCAGGCCAGTAACTTGTTACATGAAAAGAACAAGTAAATTCTTGCCTACGAGCACATGTTAAAATGGTGAATTATCAAGTTTTCAAGTAGAGTCATTTCACATATTTTTTTTTACTGATCTCACTACAACAGGCTGGCAATTGTTACGTTGAGACAAATCTTTAAAGATACTCTTTTTCCTTCTAAGAATACTTTTTTTTGTAGAAGGTTGGCAGGTCTGAGAATAAGGAGAAATTTTACCAATTGGAATAGTTGGAATTTACTCAATCATGAGATGTTTTTCATAAAGTTTTGTAATCAAATGGCTTGTTTCTGCAGAGAACCATTCAACGGTATTACCCACGTAAGTATCCATTATCAATCCAGAATTCTGGAAAAACTTCCCTGTAGAAACAGACGCGATGCAGTTTATTGATAAACTGCATCTCATAAACACCTCCCAGAGGTGATTCTGAGAAACCGTATTTTGCACGATGCGGTTTATTGATAAACCACATCGCGCAAATCACCGTTTCTCATAACCGTGTTTATCCGTTTATTTGCAACGCGGAATGTGAGTTAATTGGATTATTCGCTCTGTAGAAACAGGATAGTTTAAGGGCGATACAGTTATTCGATTCCGGAATAAGAACCTTTCTTAATGATTCTCTGTAGAAACACGCCGACATTTTTTTGTCACTTTCCGTGCCAAATATTTCCATATATACATGTATATCCTTTACTTTGTGTGTGCTAACAGAGATACGGTTAAGGTTGCCTGCAAAGTTAGAGATCAGTATGGGATGGTACAGAATCTTACAGCTAACACAGAACACCAGAGAATAGCTGAACTATCACACAGAGAAATAAGAGAAGGGAGCCAGGAGTATGAACAAGGTAACCCGATGACTTGATTGTATAATAATTTAGGCATTATGAACATTAATGTTTGATTGGTTGGTTGGTCGGTTGGTCGGTCGGTCGAACGGAATATATCAGATATAAGTTTACAAGGTAATATATGTAAACATGTAATATATATAATAAATTTATAATATAGTTACATTATAAGCATCGGTTCAATAATATCAAACAAAATGACAGTTTTAAAAGAATGCAGGAGACTGCCATCGTGAGCAATAAGGCTTGATAATGATGGCGACCTCGTAAAAATCATACCAATAAAGAAGAATTGGCTGAAATTATAGAAGTCGCTCAATTACACTATATGATTAAGGTCTGAGTAGTTTCATTTCAAAAATCCTACTGTAGACGGGTCAATATATGGTTTGACCCGGAACAAATTGCAACAAATGATTTTTCAACGGTATTTTGTACTATCTGACCTTAGAAATAACATACTAAAAATCTACCAAAATCCGCATCCGGGAAAGTGGTTATTTTTAAGATGGCGTCCAAGATGGCCGCCATTCACTAAAAATGGATATAACTCAATCATTATCCACCCTAGAATCCTATTTGGGTTCATATTCCATGGTCCAATTGGTAAAATAATTTATTTATACAAGTTAGAGTGAATATTAGCACTCCAGGGTACCAGGAAAATCCAAGATGGCGCCCAAAATGGCTGCTGTAGGCTGAAAATCCACAATTCATCTAAATTTGTTTTTTATTCAATGGTTTTAAGGATTAAATAGTACATTGAAACAAGTTACAAGGACAGCCAGTGGTCTGGTGTGTCCAAAAATCCAAGATGGCTTCCAAAAATGGAGTTTAAAATGGATGTTGATAATTAAAATGGACATAGTTCATTTCATATCCACCTGAGAGATATGATTTTGGTGTCTAGACCATGGTTTCAATGGTCAAATAAGACATTGGGACAAAGTACAAGGACAGTCAGTGGTCCGGTTTGTTCAAAAATCCAAGATGGCTTTCAAAAATGGAGTAAAAAATGCTGTTGCTACTTAAAAGAAAAACCAACATAGTTTGTTCAATATCCGGGAATATGTTTTTTGTGCCTATACCATGGTTAAATGTGTCAAATAATAAATTGGGATAAGTTACAAGGACGATTTGGTAGTCAGGTATGTCCAAAAGTTCACGGTGGCTTAAAAAATAGTATCGATTTGCCGCGATGGTATTTAGAAATGGACATAGTTCATGTTTTATTCGTCAAGGGCATATGATTTTGTTGTCTATATCATGGTTTCAAAATGCAGAAAATTAGTTACAAGGACAGTCAGTGGTCCAGTACGTCGAAAATCTAAGGAGGCTTCAAAAAATCGGAGTCTAAAATGACTGCTGTTACTTTAAAAATGGACATAGTTAATTTAAAATCCACCTAGAAGATATGATTTTGGTGTCCACACTATGGTTTCATGGTTAAAATAATAATAATAAATTTGGACTAGTTACATTGATATGCAGTTGTCCATTGTGCCTAAAACACAAGAGGGTTAAAAAAAAAAGGAATCTAAAACGGCTCATATCATTCAATAGTGGTCAGAGTTCTACAATATTCATCTGCAAGAAATAATGTTGGTGTCCAAATTGTGGTATGAAGGGTCAAATAATACAGTCGGACAAGTAACAAGGGTGGTTAGTTCTCCATTTTGTCAAAGAATCCTTGATGGATTCTAAAATTTCATCAAAATGGGTGCTGTTACCAACACTCATGAAACAATATGATAACTTGTCTCCCATGCATTTAAGTGTAGGCACCAATATTATTTCTAACAGGTAGATATTTTATGTAACAGTAGTCACTTTAGAACCCATTTTTTAAGCCAACTTGGATTTTAAGGCAAAATGGATAGCTGCATATCATGGTAACCAGTCCCAAAGTATTGTTTGGCCCTTGAAACCCTAGTGTAGACACCAAAATAATATCCCCAAGGTGTATTTATAATGTTCTACATCCACCTTTAAGTAACAGCAGTCATTTAAGACCCCCATTTTTAAAGCCATCTTTGATCTTTGGACATACCTGACACCTGACTGTCCTTTCAACTTAACCCAATGTATTGCTTGACCCTGTAAACTCTAGTATAGACAGCAAAATCATACCTCCAAGGTGTATTTATAATAAACTATGCATACTTTTAAGTAGCAACAGTCAATTTACACCCCATTTTTTGGAAGTAATCTTGGCTTTTTTAACATACAGACAACTGGCTGGTCTTGTAACTTACCCTAGTGTATTACTTTACCCTTTTAAACCATGCTTTTAACACCAAACTCATATTTCCCAGACAGATATTAAACAAACTATGTCCTTTTATAGGTAACATCAGACATTTTTTTACTCCATTTTTGGAAGCCATCTTGTAATTTTGGACATACTAGACCACTGACTGCCATTGTCTTGTCCTAATATATAATTTGACCCTTGAAACCATAGTTTAGACACCGAAATCATATCTCTAAGGCGGATTTAAAATTAGCTATGCCACTTTTAAGTATCAACAGCCATTTTAGAATCAAGTTTTGGAAGCCATATTGGTTTTTTGGTCCTACCAGACCACTGACTGGCCTTAACACCTGTCCCAATGTATTATTTTGGCCCTTAAACCAGTGGTTTAGACACCAAAATCGCATCTCCCATGCCGATAAGAAATAAACTATGTCCGCTTTAAGTAGCAGCGGTCAATTTAGAACCAATTTTTGGAAGCCAACTTAGATTATTTGACCGACCAGGCAACTGACTGTCTTTGTAACTTGCCCTAATGTATTAATTGATCCTTGAAACTAGTAGTTTAGACACCAAAATCACATTTCCAGGCCGATATGAAATGAGCTTTGTCCGCTTTAAGTATCAGCAACATATTTTTTCAGACCAATTTTTGGACGCCATCTTCGATTTTTGGACATACCAGACCATTGACTGTCCTTGTAACTTGTCCTAATATATTATTTGACCCTTGAAACCAGTGTTTTAGACATCAAAATCACATATCCCAGGCCAAAATGAAATGAGCTATGTCCGCTTTAAGTATTAGCAACCATTTCAGAATCAATTTTTAGAATCCATCGAGGATTTTTGCACACACCAGACCACTGAATTTCCTTGAAACTTATCCTAATGTATTATTTGACCCATTTAACCATGGTATAGACACAAAAATCATATTTCTGGACATTGAGCAAACTATGTTGGCTTTTTAAAAGTAGCAACAGCAATTTTCGACTCCATTTTTGAAAGCCATCTTGGATTTTTGAACAAACCGGACCACTGACTGTCCTTGTACTTTGTCCCAATGTCTTATTTGACCATTGAAACCATGGTCTAGACACCAAAATCATATCTCTCAGGTGGATATGAAATGAACTATGTCCATTTTAATTATCAACACCCATTTTAAACTCCATTTTTTGAAGCCATCTTGGATTTTTGGACACACCAGACCACTGGCTGTCCTTGTAACTTGTTTCAATGTACTATTTAACCCTTAAAACCATTGAATAAAAAACAAATTTAGATGAATTGTGGATTTTCAGCCTACGGCAGCCATTTTGGGCTCCATCTTGGATTTGCCTGGTACACTGGAGGGCTTATAATTCATTTTAGCCTAAATCAATTTTTGTACCACCAGACCATGGAATATGAACCAAAATAGGATTCTAGGGTGGATAATGTGTCAGTTGTATCCATTTTCAGTGAATGGCGGCCATCTTGGACGCCATCTTGAAAATAATCACTTTCCCGGATGTGGATTTTGGTAGATTTTTAGTATGTTATTCCTGAGGTCAAATAGTACAAAATACCGTTGAAAAATCATTTGTTGCAATTCGTTCCGGGTAAGGCTATTTTTGGTCGTATATTGACCCGTCTACTGTTGTTTCTTCACTATATGAATTAGAAATTTTTCTCCTTTCTTTTGACTGAATCAATGGTTTAACTTGAAGTCCATTCATAAATCTACAAAAGTTATAATGCATAGTGGTATTTATTTCCTTCATCACTTGTATAATAATGCCATCACAATTGTAATGCTGTATGCTTTGTGAAAGTGTTATAAAGGTTCTTCATTAGCATAATCTACATGTGTGGAGACTGAGGTACAGCTGCTTTTGAATTAAACAAAATATATATTTTACCCTGATGCTAGATGTAGAATTTACTCAATTCTTTTTTTTTAATGCAATGAACATCTGTAGGGGAAAAAAGGTGGAAGTAATCTACTGCAAACCCCAAATTATCATATTGGCAAAGCTGCTTTTGAATAAGTAATAACATTTTAACAAGTACACAAATGAGTGTCGCATATATTTGGTTTTATTTCGTGAACTTCTGCAGCAGGTCCAATTAATATGTTTATCATTTAACATTGCATTGTTACTTACAACCATAGGCTATTATTACTTCTTTCACCGTATGAAAATATGACTCATCTTTGTTTCTTTCAATCATTGATTTAGGTTATGAGGAGATTCCAGCTCACATTCAGCCCGGACATCCGTATCCAAACGCTCCAGGTTAGGGTCTTTTGCTATTTGTTATCAAAATTTGCAAACAATGAATCTATTTATCCTATCTAATGAATTGTCCATTATAATGCTGGTGACGGTTAGGTGCACATACAAGATGGGTTGAATTAACATTTTATATTTTTGACAGTGTCTTTGTAATGCAGATCCATCAAAAGTTATTCCCTTTCTAACCAAATATTTTTATTATTTGTTTTTAAACAGGAGTACCATTATCTGAGCAGAATGCACGACAGCCCGGTCTTAGTGAGGGTGGGATACAGCAGGTGATGAGGGGGCTTCCACCATCAGAAGCACAGTAAGTAATCTTTCTGTACTTTCCTCTAATCAATTTTTATATAGCGCAAATTACAGTTAAGTCTCTGAGCGCTCTCAAAGGTAGTATGAGAAAGAAAGAGGGAGAGAAAGATAAGGAAAAAATTAGAGAGAAAGATAATGAAAGGAGAGAAGGATAAGGAAAAGAGAGAAAGATGAGGAAAAGGAGAGAGAAAGATAAGGAAAAGAGAGAGAAAGATAAGGAAAAGAGAGATAAAAATAGAGAAAGATAGGGAACAGAGAAAGATAGGGAACAGAGAAAGATAGGGAACAGAGAAAGATAGGGAAAGAGAGAGCGGAAGATAAGGAAAAGAGAGAGAAAGACAGCACTTGTCTTTTCCCCCTTCATCACTTTGATGTCTTGTTACGTACTAACACTATACTATTATGTTCCACCTTACCACTTTGATTCTGTTTTGGCATAGTTTTTTTTGTAGATATTTGGTAAAATGTTAAGATTCAAATTTTCACTGAAAAATAGCATTTCTTACTTAATAAAGTGAGCTAAATGCAAAAACATGATTTCATACACTTATTTGCATTACTTTGTGAACCTTTACAGCCTTGTAGTTTACATCCGACTCTACGCACCTGCAAATTTTTGCAGTGATTGTGCAATTGGCAGCCAAGATCTGAAGGGGGGGTCAAATTTATATTTGAGGGGATCTATCTGTAGGTTTAATGGTGAATAAATATTGTTAAAAATACTTTCATACTACTCCGCCAGAAAGTGAAAGGAAAATAAACTGTTTTGATTAATTAACCATTTCTTTGATGAAAAATTCACTTGGCAGCCATTTATTTCTATCCTTTTGCAGATGTGTTGCAATGAACAAAATATATGGGTTTGTCAACCATGTTAATTCATTTTTACATCAGAGTCATAGTGGAGAACTTGAGGGAATCAATAGTCCAGTAATCATTGTCCAGGGGTCTGTTTCATAAAGGACTTGCAACTGTTGTAACTTTGCCATAATGGCAACTTCCATGGTAACAGGGCTCAGCAGCCAATCAGAGTCAAGGTTTCCATGGTAGTTGCCATAATGGCAAAGTTAAAACAGTTGTAACTCTTTATGAAACGGGCCCCTGTACTCATTGTTCCATTCGATTTAACTCCCTAGGATTCAAGCTTCAAGAACAGCACATGGAGTTGAAGACATTCAAAGGAAAGCTGGCATTCCAGAGAGAATACAACCCCCAGGATCAAGGGTAAGATATTCATACTCCTGTTGAATAAAGTTTGAAAGGGGTATATGTGACCTACCACCCCCAAAAACCACAAATAAGTCGCCAGGTAAGGTTCTCTGTCAATAGCCAAAATAGTAATTTAGTCTCCAAAATCCAAAAATTAAAAGAGCAATTCTTCTCCACTCTGTGAAAATTTGAAGTCGTGAAGTTGAATAAAAGAAAAGATACAAGAGTTTCTTGGACACTGCTTTTTCAGACTGCTTTGAAGTTTCACTGAGATTACACAATATGCACATCTCATACTTGAGTGAGCCCCAAACTTCAAACCTTGTTTTCTCCTTATTTTTCAAGCTCTTGCTGAATATCCTCTGCATTCAATCAAGTACTTGTAATGGTTATTGTTGGTCAATTTTAACATATTATATATAATTTTAAAGCTTAGGAAATAAATTGTCAAGCTCAATAAAAATCTCAATATTCATTTTGGTTGACTTATTGTTGGTTTTGGGGTGGCAGGTCACAGTGCACGGTTAGCACGCCTTGAAGCAGTCTGAGGCCACAGACTTTCTATTCAGTGGCCTCAATTGGATATTCATGGCACTTTTTGTTTTTCCCCATTTCATTTGTGATTTGCTGGATAGAAAAGTGACTTTGTTCTAAAAATATTGACATTTTAACCCTAAATAGACTGGGCTATTTTGATGCCTAAGAAGACTGGGGGGGGGGGGGGGGGGGGGCTGATTCAGCCCCCCCCCCCCTATGATCTCGGCCATCGACCGCGCAATCGCGACAAAAATTGCACGTGCATTACCCATGGCATAATCTCCAAGACTGTAGGATAAAATTTCCGAAAAATCTCATAATTCATTAATTATGCTAATTTATGCGTAAAATCAAAGATTTGCTCTAATTAACTAAATAAGGCCTCTAAACTGCTCATTTTGTATTCACAGACTCTTTGAAGGATTCTGATCAAATGTACTTTAAAAAAAAATCAATATCACAATTCTTTTCTTATGTATTTTATTGTTTTTTTAATTTCTTATGTATTTCTATGTTTTTCGACTTTTTGTTTTTTATTGTTTTTTCAATGGAAATCGTCCGCTACTTTATTCTGACCATAAACAAGATGAAATTAATTAAGTTTGATTAGTAAAATTGAAAATAATGATACATTTATGAAGTTTGGCTAAAAACACAATTTGCATTGGATTTGTACACAAATTCACGTTTTTGAGCAATTTCGGGTCGACATGCACTTACAAAATGTTGCGTAATTTCGGAAGCACGTACCCGGGTGTCGCAAATTTGGTCTCAAAAGTTGCGCAAGACTTGAAAGAAAAAAAAGTCATGGAACGGCGCAGCGCCAGCTTTTGGCGTTACAGATTTATCACGAAAAATGTCGAGGAGGGGGGCTGAATCAGCCCCCCCCCCCCCAGTCTTTTTAGGGTTAAGGCCTGGGTTAGATGGTTCGGTATGTAGCTTTGTTTGTTGAAAAGCGATTGTTTTCTTTTTCTTTTAAACAGGCCTTGGTGGCTGTTTCCTCGGGCACCAAGAACTCGCAAGCCCTTGTTGCGAGGAAAGCTCCCACAATGCCCAAACCAAAGTGGCATCCTCCTTGGAAGTTGTATCGAGTGATCAGCGGCCATCTTGGATGGGTTCGGAGCATAGCTGTGGAACCGGGCAATCAGTGGTTTGTCACAGGGGCAGGCGACAGGGTCATCAAGATCTGGGATCTGGTAAGTCTTCCAAACCCCCCAACCCCTCCATTTTTTACCCCCACCTTTTCTTACCCCCTCTCTCCCCCTCCCCCATGCATCCTCTCTCTCCCTGTTCAATGTCGGGTCCAATTTTTATTTTTCATTTTAAAGAGCTACTTTTTTGGCGCAATAAGCAATTATGCAGTAAATTCTAATGTCATTTTTCTGTTGTAAAGTAAAATATGGATTTTTTTTAAATCTTTGACTCTTATACGTGGCAGTTGTTGAGGCAACAGTCTCCCCAGAGCATTTCATTTGAGGTAATTCAGGACAATTTAGGCCATGTTGCAGGTGAAATCGCTGTTGCACTCCTGTATTTACAATGCTGGTACCTTTGAAATTTAATTCATTCAAGTTTGAGCAAGTGCTGTGAACTCCTGAATTTGCAGATACCTGCTCTGTAGAAGACTTCAAAATTATTAAACTTCATTTCACAAATTTTAATGAATACATGTATTATTAAATATGAGTAAACAGAAATAACTTTTTGTATGTTTATCTGTTGCCTTAGGCTAGCGGTCAGCTGAAGCTGTCGTTGACCGGTCATGTGAGTGCTGTGCGTGGTCTTGCAGTGAGCCCTCGTCAGCCCTACCTCTTTTCTTGTGGTGAGGACAAGATGGTCAAATGCTGGGATCTTGAACAAAACAAGGTAGGTCATCCTTCTCATTAGCAGAGCTACCAACTGTTTACAAAAATGTGTATTTGTTATGGAAATATGACAGGAATACAGATATATGAATGGGCATCCACAAAGTAAGACTTCAGTGCTGAAAAAAAAGCCTGCCAACTGTTACAAAAATTTATATTTGTTATGGAAATATGACAGGTATAGTATACAAAATATGAATGGCCATCCACAAAGTGTAGACTTCAGTGCTGAATAAAAAACTCTAAAAGGGGGCGAAAGATCCATTTTTCATAGGTATTCACGTAATACTGTATGTGAACACATTCGCTGAAAGTCGTTTACATGCTACTTTGATGAGCGGGTTCAGGATGGAATGCTTGAATGCTATTTATGTATGCCATAGAAGGGGATTGTGGAAGACCTCTGCAGGGTACTGTTTCCTCAATACTTCTTATAATAATGCACATTATTGTTTGTTTTGTTTGTTTTATTTTTATTTCTGCATTCACAATACATTATCATAAATATTTGCATTGTTTGTAATATACAAAATAATTCATAATGCATACAATATAAACATAATACATAATTTGAAGGGAAAAAATGGTGTGGGCATATACTTCACATTTTGATAATAAAAAAGGAACATTAACGAAATTTAATGAACGCAGGAGACCTCCATCGTGAGCGGTTAAGCTTGTAATTGATGGCGGCCTCATAAAAAGGGTTCGTGACTATGATTGGTATAAATACTGAACAAGTGGGTGCAATGCAGGTGCACCCGTATCAGACATCTGAGCTGGTAATTTACAAAATGTTATTGCCCTACATTTCATAAATATCAGGAAGGGATAGGTATCTCCTTTGTATTTTCCTCGGTCTATATGTGCGTACTGAATTTGCATGCAAAGACAACACAAAATATACCTTTGTATTTTCCCTGGTCTCACATCCGGGCATCTGAGGACGCGTAGAAAGAGATAACGCGCCATAATGATCCGCGCAGCACAATATGTAGGGGAAGGCGGGGTAAGTTGAGCATAGGGGCAAGTTGAGCCACCAGCCCCAGGCCAAAAATGAATGAGTCAGATATTATGGTGGTGTCATGTATTGATGACCCATTACATAACCTTTAACCCCACCACATTGTTTTCACCTTTGAAACAAAAAGTACTTTTTTAGAGGGAAAAATACAAATTTCAGCCAAAAAAGTTAAAACGGGTGTGAAATAGATAAGTGTTTTTTACACACACACGTCTTTACATATAATAAAGACATAAGAACAATATTGTTAGTCCAGGTATGGACCTTCATTCTTGTCATAGTCTTTTACATGATGAATGCATAAGAAATGTGTGGATGTGAAATTATCGCATTAAGTTCGGACTGGGGTAAGTTGAGCCAGCCAACATGGGGCAAGTTGAGCCATGGTCATTCTTATGGTAATGTAAATAAAAAAACAATCAAACCTTAAAAATCCATCGATATGCAGGCAGAAAAGAGCAAATTCACATGACAGTTCTTTTTACTTTTAGAGAATGTTAGTATTTATAGAGAATTAGCAAGTGAAAAGACTTTAAATGAAATATTGACATGCTGGTTCTTCCCTCATTCATTTTGTACATGTAGTTTTTGTGGCTCAACTTACCCTAGAAGGTGGCACAACTTACCCCACAGATGGGGCAAGTTGTGCCACTTGACATCATTTTTTTCAAAGGTCACAACAACTTTCTGTGTGGGGGTAGAAAGTTGTATATAGGTGAAAAAGATTTTCCAAGAATCATATTTAAAGGCGAGGTACTTATTTCTACAATATCATTAGTCATATCAATTCTATCATGCAAAATGCAAAAAGTGTTACAACTTACCCCGCCTTCCCCTATCATATGTCAAACAAGATGAGACAAATACTGGATACATACGTCACAATGGTAACGCTTAGAGACACAGCCTGCTCAGCATGAAAGAAATAGAATCACGTTCTGAAAGAGTGAAATATCTAAATTATGATTTCGCTGTAGATGTGTGATTTGGATATTGACTGGCTATTCTTACAGGAAACATCAAATATTTTGCCCTTAACCCTAAAAAAGACTGGGGGGGGGGCTGATTCAGCCCCCCCCCTCGACATTTTTCGCGATAAATCTGTAACATGAAAAGCTGCCGCCGCGTTGTTCCATGACTATTTTCTTTCAAATCTTGCGCAACTTTTGAGACCAAATTTGCGATGCCCGGGTACGTGGTTCCGAAATTACGCAACATTTTGAAAGTGCATGTCGACCCAAAATTGGTCAAAAACGCGAATTTGTGTACAAATCCAATGCAAATTGTGTTTTTAGCCAAAATTCCTAAATGTATCATTATTTTCAATTTTACTAATCAAACTCAATTAATTTCATCTTGTTTATGGTCAGAATAAAGTCCCGGACAATTTCCATTGAAAAAACAATATAAAACAAAAAGTCGAAAAACACAGAAATACATAAGAAATTTTAAAAACAATAAAATACATTAGAAAAGAATTGTGATATTGAATTTTTTTTTAATATACATATGATCAGAATCCTACAAGGAGTCTCTGAATAAAAAATTAGCAGTTTAGAGGCCTTATTTAGTTAATTAGAGCAAATCTTTGATTTTACGCATAAATTAGCATAATTAATGAATTATGAGATTTTTCGGAAAATTTGATCCTACAGTCTTAGAGACTATGCCATTTGTAACGCACGTGCCAATTTTCGTCGCGATCGCGCAGTCGACGGCCCAGATCATAGGGGGGGGGCTGAATCAGCCCCCCCCCCCCCCCCCAGTCTTCATAGGCATCACAATAGCCCAGTCTATTTAGGGTTAAAAGTACCATATCGCCCTCGTCTAAAGGCTCGGGCCAATATGATTTTGCTGTGGGCAATGTATTTGATGTTCCCCTCAAGGCCAGTCAATATTAAATAAATATCTATAACAAGGTCGATATCAGCCAATCAAATCGAATGATTTCTGTAGCTTATAACGGTTATTGCAAATTTTTTAACATAAGTTTTATTAAATGGGCCCTAGGTGCTCTGGCAATTAGTAAAAAAAAATTAAGAAAAATATGGGTAACTGTGCCTAAGTTGAGCTTCCATATGTCACATTTTTGCCTATTAAAGACAAAGCAATTTTTAGACCAAACTTTCCAAAACGTGTGTCATGTATACCTGTATGTGAACCTCTTCTAGATCATGCAGATTTCTTTGATCTCAATAGGTTTACTTAGACAGAGTATGAACTTTTGATAAAAATCTCATGCCTAATGCGTGGGACTTGGCATGTCTGAAAATTACCCCCTTGATGAATCACCCTTTTCCTTCTCGTTTATCGCAACAGGTGATAAGACACTACCACGGTCATCTCAGTGCCTGCTATGCCCTTGACCTTCATCCGACCATCGATATCCTGGCTACGTGTGGACGTGACGCTACCATCAGGATATGGGACATCCGGTCAAAGGCCTGTGTCCACACACTGACCGGTCACACCAATACAGTGGCATCAGTCAAGTGCCAGAGTGCGGAACCTCAGGTATATTTTATTTTGATCTCTACGTTTTATTGTTTTATCATGTATCTTTTTTTTCACATTTTTGATACATTCTTATTTTAGCCTTATTTGAAGACTCCATTACCTACCAATCACATAATTCAATAAGTTTTTCAGTATTTTGTTGAGCATTGTTCAAAATGCATTAGAATATTTTACAACATAGAACTGTGTACGCAAACAATTTTTATTAGTAAAGACCTTGACATGAGATCAGGACCCAGTCTTACAAAGAGTTACGATTGATCCGATCAACCTCAACTATATGAAAATCCATCAGTGTCATCATTTTTTCTACAGGAAATTTGCACAATGTCCTTCATAAACAAAGAGAAGCACACTCATTCTCAAAGAAATGATGAATGAATGAATATACATCATATCTAGAAAATAGAATTTGCATGCATCTTAGATGTTGATGTTGCTGGCCGTCCATAGTTGTGGTTGATCAGATCAATTACAGCTCTTTGTAAGATGGGGCCCAGGAAGCCCTGCCCACTCTACCCTTCTGTCTCTCTGTATATATTTCTCTTGAAATGTGATCCTTAGAGCTTAAGCAAGTTTTGAGCTGTGTGATATAGTGGGGGCATCGGTTGATTCAACCCCCCCCCCTGAGATCTCGGCCGCCGATAGCGCGAGCGCCGCAAAAATTTGCACGCTGGTAGTGTGCGATGTAATCTACAAGGCTGTATGGTAAAATTTTCCAAAATAATGAGATTTTATTTTATATGAATTAATTATGCTAATTTATGCATAAATCATACTTTTTGCTCTTATTCACTAAATAAAGCTCCTAGAATGCTAATTTTTGGTAAGAATATTCTTTGTAGCATTCTTAACAATCGCAATTGAAAAAAATTTTGGTTTGGAAATCAATTTCTTATGTATTTTATTGTTTTATGAATTTCTTATGTATTTCTATGTTTTTCAACCTTTTGTTTTTCTTTGTTTTTTTCACCAGATTTATTGCACAACCTTTTTGAAGCATAATTATGCTAAAATCAATTGATTTCAGCTGTTTAAAGCAAAAATAATCATTATCTTTATGAACATGATGAGAAAACTCAATTTGCATTGACTTTGTACACAAAATCACGTTTTGGAACAATTTTTGGTCTGACATGCACTTACGAAATGTTGCGTAATTTCGGAACCGCGTACCCAGGCGTCGCAAATTTGGTCTCATAAGATGCGCGAGACTTGAAAGTATAAACTCTGTGAGTGGCGCGGTCAAAAAAATTCGCGCGGCGGAATGATCGCAGAAAATGTTGAGGGGGGGTTGATTCAACCCCCCCCCCCCCCGGTCAGTTTAGGGTTAAAAGTATAATTAGAATTGCAATCTTTAAAGTCGGTTAGTAGATCATTCCAAAATAATGGACCTGTGACAATAATTGTGAAAAAGATGTACGAGTAAGTGGAAGATGATAATGACATTGACCAGTAGGATAGCTGTGAATCTCGTTATTCGTTCTAAATAGAGAAGATACAGAAGTGGGTAATTCTCTTGAGAGCTGAAACATAAATATTTAAAGGTTAAATGCATAAAGATCATGGAATTGTAGAACATTACATGAATAAAAGAGTGGCTTAGAATGAGCCCAGTAACTTGTATTATTATTAATTCTTATTAGTCTTTTTTGGATAAGTAAAATTTTGTTGATTTGAAGTTTTGAACTGTTCCCCCAAGAAAGGATACCGTAATTTAAATACAGCAAAATTAGAGTGGAGTATAAACATAAGATACGGGCGGGAAAAGATAAGCTTGCAGAGGACACCAGTATTTCTGGATATAATTTTACTAATGTGATTAATGTGGGCTTTCCAAGTTAATTTACTGTCGATATATACGCCAAGAAATTTTGTCGTGTCAACCTTTACAAGAGTTGTGTCTTTCAATCAGAGGGACGTGGGTTTGAATCCCATCCATGGCCTGTTTTCCTTCAGCAAGAAATTTACCCACATTGTGCTGCACTCGACCCAGGTGAGGTGAATGGGTACCCCTTAGGATTTATTCCTTGAATGCTTTTACCGTCTATTTGGCGGCTCAGCTACAGCCGGGGTTATAATATGATACCAAGTATCAAGCGCAGTAGAGTTTATGCAATTATAGTAGCTGCACTATATAAATGGACCATATATTAATTATTATTATATATTTATATTGTTTCAGATTGTCAGTGGTAGCCATGATTCAACCATCAGGCTGTGGGACCTGGCAGCGGGCAAAACTAGGGCAACTCTCACCAACCACAAGAAAAGCGTCAGATCAGTCGTACTACATCCCAAACTGTAAGCATGTTATAGGAGCGCCTCGAGCACCTAGCAAGGTGGATACGTGCGCTATACAAATCCAATATTACTATCCTATGATATAGGCTTGTAATTGTTATTATTATTTGTTTGGTGTCGCCTGTGCCTGGGAGGTGAAAAGTAAACTAAATCACTGTGACCTTGTGTACTATATGCATGTAAATCCTATGTATTATTACTCTTATTATTATTATTATTGTTAGCTAAGGGTCTCCCCTTCCAATATGAATGATTGGGGATTTGCTGGGGGGGGGGTATCTTCTCCTTCGTTCCCAATACTCTTATACATACAGTTCAGTAGGGGTTTCCCCCCCCCCCTCCTTCCACAGGGTTCTTCATTTTGAAAAAAATACCCTGATGATTATATTCTGTTTATCCATATACACATAATGTAGATAACAAAGTATAGATAACATATATTACAAACGTAATGTTCTAAATCATTGCCATGGATTCTCGACATGCAAAGGTGCTGACTCTCCTGGAGGCTGGAGATATTTATATCTCATAAATAAAAATAAAGTAAAATTCACAAAGCAAAATGGTGAAAATTTGATCAAAATCGGATAACACATAACAAAGTTATTGAATTTTAAAGATTTGCATTATTTCGGTGAAACAGTTCTTGGCATGTTTTTATGAATATTCATTAAGTGAGCTGATGATGTCATATCCCCACTTGTTCTTTTGTATTTTATTATATGAAATTAGGTTTATCAAAAAATTTACTACCAAGAACTAAAACAATTGGATTGACAACTGATTAATGCATTAGTTATTTATTGCCACAACTTATTTCATCATAATGGAGACACATCATTTACACATGTATGAAATAATGAAACATTTATGATTTCATGTAATGAAATAAGAAAAAGGAAAGTGGAGATGTCATGACGATGTGCATATAACTGTTTTCACAAAATATTGATAAACTTTAAAATTCTATTACTTCGTTACTTGTTATCCGATTTTGATGAAATTTTCAGCATTTTGCTTTGTGAATTATACTCTATTTATTCCGATATAAATACTTTCAGCCCGGACCATCCCTTTAATAAGAGAGAAAGGACACATTAGCACACAAAGCAGGCTTCAGTCTTCCACTCAGGGTAGATTCGTACACATGTTGCTTGGTCTGACGGGCACTACTAGTCTTCCTTTTCCTTGTACAATACAATTGTAGTTTTTTTACATCAATCATTTCTTATATGTCTGACTGTCTGACCAATTGTTCCAAAGTTATATAAAGTTTTTTTGTTCGCCCGTCCTACGGGAAGTATTATGGTACCACGCTCGGTGTCCGTCCGTCTGTCTGTCCATTAACTCTTTGTAAACGCGATAACTTCAGTTTAACTTAACCTAGGCTCATATAATTTGTTGTGTATAATACTTTCATGGATCCCAGGAAGCTTGTAGATTTTGAGGTCAAAGGTCAAGGTCACAGTGACATGTTTCATCTTACCCTTCTGAAGTCCTTGTAAATGCGATAACTTTAGTTTAACTTAACCTAGGCTCATATAATTTGTTGTGTATAATACTTTCATGGATCCCAGGAAGCTTGTAGATTTTGAGGTCAAAGGTCAAGGTCACAGTGACATGTTTCATCTTACCCTTCTGAAGTCCTTGTAAATGCGATAACTTTAGTTTAACTTTACCTACATGTAGGCATATATAATTTGGTGTGTATGATACTAGCATGGATCCCAGGAAGTCTATTGATTTTGAGGTCAAAAGAACAAAGGTCAAGATGCCACCTTCCAATTTTCTTGCTTAACCAATAGCTCCATTTTCCGCGTTACGGGCGGGCGTAGTATGTGCTCACCCCACCAACACTCTTGTTCTTGCCACAGGTATATGCTGGCATCTGCCTCTCCTGATAACATCAAGCAATGGAAGTTCCCTGAAGGAAACTTCATGCAGAACCTAGGAGGGCACAACGCCATCGTTAATTGCCTGGCCGTCAACTCAGATAATGTTCTTGTATCTGGAGGTAGGTTAAAGCCACTATGTCACACTACATTAAACAGCGCCATCTTGAGGCCTAAACTGCCTCACATGGACCCTGCATCTTTATCCAGAATGCAATGTTTTGAAATGTACTCTTTATGATATTAACTCATGATCATTCCTGCTTTTTTAATGGAGATCAGGGGCCCGTTTTATAAAGAGTTGCAACTGATGTAACTTTGCCCTTATGGTAACTACCATGGTTAACTTGATTGTGATTGGCTGCCGAGCCCTGTTGCCATGGTAGTTGCCATAATGACAAAGTTACAACAGTCGTAACTCTTTATGACTCGGGCCCCAGGTAACCATCATACTTGTACAAAATATAATCAACATTTTATTTCAGATTGTCTGATTAGTATATATCAAGCAGTAGCGTAACGAATGGCAAATGTAGATAAACGCTTGCCAAGTACACAAGTGCTGCGATGGGATTTGAACCCCGAACCAATGTGGTTCAGAGTCTTTACACTTATTCACAGGGCCATAACACCGCTACACAACGTTCTCGCCAGGTTCATTCTGACGGTTGGCGGCGGGAAGCGACGCAAGCCGCGCACAGGGGGAGGGTTCAGAGGGGAGTAGCTAGCGAAAATATCAATATCGACGAGCTTAGATTGCTGCTAAATGCAACACATTTTATGTCTATTTATTGCTCCTCCGGCCGGCCACACAGCCGTAACGGTTGCACGAATTGCGATTGAAGCAGAAAATTAAGGCATTACTGAAAACTTCAAAGGTCAAACTAAAGGAAAGGATGCAAACTCAATCTCATTTTATACTTACAGTTTATAGATTTATTCACATCGATGATATAGATAAATTCACTCCATACTTTCTAATGTCTAGATCGCTACATCCTTAGAAAGTGCGATTAATTTTGTGAATGCGTGTTGCTTCTTATGTCAGTGACCGACTATGGACCGCATGCATAGCCCCTTGCGCCGCACCATGCCCTTATCAAAATCCAAAGATTGTTCCGACTTTATCGAAGCCTCGGAAGCTCCGAGGCTTCCAAACAAATAATGGGCATCTGTATCATGAGACGGGTCTCCAACTTAAACACTTTGCATGTTTTTTTTGTTTTTTTTTCAGATACGATACTCACTGAAACTATAACTCTCATAAGACTTCTGTTGATGATGTTTATACTAATAATATCCAATCAAGATTCGTTTCTTACTATCAGTTATTGCTATGTTCATTTGTATTGTTCTTTACTCAATAAAATATTGAATGTGCTCACTATGAGCGTGAGAAATATTTTTAGTTATTCATAATGAATACTTTAATATTACGATTTTGTTGTTATTATAAAATTAATTGCGATTTAAAATATGTTTTGAAAGTATAGCTTAATTGACAGGAAAGCAGATTTCTATGTTTACATTATACACTATGTACAGTTACAGCGTGTGTGAAAGAGAGAGGAAGAGGGTGGGGTTGTAGGATGGTCGAAGGGAGAGAGCAAAAGAGGAGGGGTCGTGGACTGTGAAAAGGGATTTTGAGATCGTGTGTGTGGGATTGGTGAAGAAGTCAACATTCGAAGCGGATACATATTTATATACATACATGTACCTACACTACTGATGATGACGGCTGAATAATCTTTCTTTACATACATGTATATTTTGGCGATTTTTTTTTATTTTAAAAATGTTTTCTTGCACCATGAGTGGGAAGAGGTACGTGATTCAATATATTGCAACACAATATAACCATAGGTGCAGTTTTAAAGTTACAGAAATTCACGAACAGATTATTAAAAATGAATTAAAAAAGTCAGAAAGATCTTCTTAATTCTATAGCCCCCACCCAGCGTAAACATCATGAAGAATATTTGAGGTCACGAAATCAGCTGATTCGCACTCAACAGATTAACAGGTCTCGCACGTGGCACACATTCCAAGGGCTCAACCCAGAAAGTGAATACTAACTCGATCACGTGCCATCAGCTTTGGGGTGTCTCGTAATTCCGCACATTTCGACTCATTTCATAAATCATCCACTCGCAGTAATTAGGCTGACGATGTAAAGATAACTCTTTATAAAGCATAATACCGATAAAACATATAAAGACATAAGTGAAATTAAACAATTTATCCAACGATATTCCAATTATACTAGGAACTCATGTGGGCATGAACAAACGACATACATATCTTCTAAAACATTCACACATATCAACTTCCAATAATTCGTACTTCAAATGAATTGTCAATTCCACTTTATCAGAAATATGTTTAATGAAGTATTGTTATTATGTTGAATGTGTACTTCTATTGAATCACGTACCCCTCCCGACCCAAGGTGGATTTCCTATCGACATAAAGATTCAGCCACATTCACAGTAACACATCCATAAATGAATATTAATTTCATTCGCTCCGAACATTAACTTCTTTTCGCCAATCCCCTCCCCCACAAAGTCACAAACGTCCCCGCAAACATCTCATCATTTTCATTTACATTGCCCACGACCATCCCCATTATTCTCTCTTGATCTTTTACACAAATTAATTTGAAATAATATTTTATTTCAAATCGTAAGTGTTAAGCACATGTACAACAAATTTATGAAGTATTCACTATGTGATGACTAAAAACATTTCTCAGGACAGTGACAGGTGCGTTCTTTATTTAATTGGCAGGCAAAAAAAAACACTAAAGAACAATACCAATGAATATACACTGTACGTATAACTCACATTAATAAATGAGTCGTAACATGATAAAACGTAAGAATAATATTAATAAAAATTATTAGTTTTGAAAATTATAATAGATTCAATGAATATCTGAAAATAAAATACATTCAAATGAAATTAGTTTTGGACCCCATCTAATGTTGGAAGACTCAAATCAAGGATTTTGATGCCATGCCATCTGCGATTTGTATTCTGTATGTACTGTAGCTGATGTGTGGCATGTGGCGAGTGACACATAACTTGGTAGACTTGGTAGACACATCGTCGCGAAATTAATGAACACTTTCAAAAGATCGATGTAGAGATAAAGACTTTGATAATTATGGATTAAAATCGGAATATAAATGTGAATAAATCATTTTGCTGTAAGTAAATGAGTTGGACATTATATCAATCCATTCCTTTGACTTTGTCATTATTAACGTGATCTTTGAGTAGGCCCCTCCGAGCTCCGGCAGTGTCATCGGAAAAGCATGCATGTATCCTGGTCCCAAGGCTGGGACTGACTGGATGAAATTAAATATTGATCGAATTTTGATATTATTTTGGACACACTTTTGACAAAATAAGTGACAATATCAACAGAAATTCGTAACATCTGAATTACATTGCCTTGCCCAACTCAGGAACCCACCATACCCCTCTCTCCTCACTTTATTTTTGAACGTATTTACAAGTACTACCATTATTTATTTTTTTCTTTTACATATTATTCAGTTTTTGGTGTAGATCTAGGCCTGTTTTACAGTTGTCGGCCACGGTTGGCGGCTTTGCCCTGAAAATTGTCATGGTTGTCGGCGCCCGCCCACTGTGACGCGTGGTAGCGAGAATGTAAATGTTGCCGCTACATCCTTTATACCTCAGCCACATTTGCTCTATGACTGCCAAACGATGAGTCGAAAATGGCAGTTTTAACATTTTTTGTACCAGCTACATATAGGTGGTTTGAATAAAGATAAATGATATGGCTGCTTTTGACTCGACGTACGGCCGCTGTAGGAGAAATGTGACTGCTGCATTATTCTCTAGCAATTTCCTGAGAGCATTTTGGCCCAGTGGATTAGTCTTCTGACTTTGAAACAGAGGGTCGTGGGTTCAAATCCCAGCCATGGCGTAGTTTCCTTCAGCAAGAAATTTATCCACATTGTGTTGCACTCAACCCAGGTGAGGTGAATGGGTACCTGGCAGGAATTTATTCCTTGAAATGCACTGAGCGCTGGAAGGCAGCTCGAGATAAAGCAGGGGTAATAATGATAATAACAATGCGCCTCGGAATAGATTATTTCTAGATAGATCTCCTATAAATGTCTGTTATTATTATTAATAGCTATTCTCAATTTCACCCTATGACCAAGTAAATCGCTTTCTCCTTTCTTTAATTCAATCATGTTGAACCCTTTTTACTTTTACAGGAGACAACGGCTCCCTTCATTTCTGGGACTGGAGATCGGGTTTCAACTTCCAGCGGACCCAGGCTCCCGCCCAGCCTGGGTCGCTGGACAGCGATGCTGGGATCTTTGCCATGACCTTTGACCACAGCGGAAGTCGTCTACTGACTGCAGAGGGCGACAAAACAATCAAGATCTACAAGGAAGATGAAGAAGCGGTGAGTGTAAGAGATTAATGGTAAAATCAGAGACGCAGACGTTTTTTTTGTCTTTTTGTTATTTGAAAGTTTATCAAAATGAAATTGGCAACCTGAAAGACAGACTCTTTCATGTGATCAGCACTTTAAATTGTGTTTAAATCCATTTTTAATTTGAATTAAAATAAATTGGCAACTTGAAAGACGGTCTCTTACATGCGATCAGCCCATTTATATCCATTTTTTATCACAATAATTGGCAACTTAAAAAACTAACCCTTTCATGCGACCAGCCCTTGAATTTTTACATTATTCTCACTGCACATATTTATTGCTGGAATGGTAAAGGAATTGAGCTCAAAAGCCCATGTAAACAAATTGGCAGCAAATCTTTCCTGGGGCCCATGTAAACAAATTGGCAGCAAATCTTTCCTGGGGCCCATGTAAACAAATTGGCATCAAGTCTTTCCTGGGGCCCATGTAAACAAATTGGCAGCAAAACTTTCCTGGGGCCCTTGTAAACAAATTGGCAGCAAAACTTTCCTGGGACCCTTGTAAACAAATTGGCAGCAAAACTTTCCTTGGGCCCGTAACAGAGAGCTTAGCAATGATCGTAAAACACTTTTCTGCGATTGATTGCATTGACTACAATGTACAATCAATCGTGAAAGTCAAGCGTACGATCAATCGCTAACCTTTGTGTTATGTATGGGACCCTGGTCTGAACCTGACTGAGTATAGTGTCAAATTATATGACTCGATATAATGATACCTGCACAATATGATCTGACATTTTAGTCATGATTTCAGTCTTATGTTAAATCACAGTGCCTTTGTGAGAAAGTCAGTAACTTCTTCTTTGTTTTATATATGAATAGCAGAACAGGGACAAGGTTTTTGTCTCGCCTGCATAGCAGAGCGAGACTATAGGCGCCGCTTTTCCGACGGCGGCGGCGGCGTCAACATCAAATCTTAACCTAAGGTTAAGTTTTTGAAATGACATCATAACTTAGAAAGTATATGGACCTAGTTCATGAAACTTGGCCATAAGGATAATCAAGTATTACTGAACATCCTACCTGAGTTTCAGGTCACATGACCAAGGTCAAAGGTCATTTAGGGTCAATGAACTTTGGTCAAGTTGGGGGTATTTGTTAAATTACCATCCTAACTCTGAAAGTTTATGGATCTAGTTCATAAAACTTGGACATAAGAGTAATCAAGTATCACTGAACATCCTGTACGAGTTTTAGGTCACAAAACCAAGGTCAAAGGTCAGTTAAGGTCAATAAACTTAGGCCATGTTGGGGTAATTGTTGAATTGCCATCATAACTTTGAAAGTTTATGGATAGAGTGAATGAAATGTGGACAAGGGTGTAGTTGACAAGTCTTAAGTCACCATTCAAATGTCATTTATGGTCAATGAACGTGGTATTATGTCATTATATGAATGGTGTTTTTGTGAATGATTATTTTATTGTAGTTTTCAAAGTTAGCACTGCTGCTATATTAAATCGCGTAATGCAGGCGAGACTGCCAGAGGCGTTCCACTTGTATAAGTTTGATTTGTCTTTTTTTTTTTTTTTTTTGGAGGGGGGGTATTCATCTTCATGAAGACAAAAACTTTACTGTTTCTCAGTCTTACCCGTTTCATGCTACTCACCAGCCCAAACAATAAATGTTCTTCATTATTTTTTTTAATGGCCAATACGGTATATGGCCATAGAAACTAGTCAATTCATGAGTTGACTTTCTAGGAGTTTAAATAAGAAAACAAGGGGTAAAGGTCCCATACTGTTATTCTGTGTCTGTCCTCCATTTATTTGCATACAATCCTGTTGTTTAATTTTTTTAACTCCTGTGTTTTCTTTTTTTTCTTCAGACGGAAGAAACACATCCTCTAAACTGGAAGCCAGAGATCATGAAGAAGAAGAAATATTAAAGAGAAAAAGATGGGAAGCTGTTACTTCTTTGAACATTGGTTGCCGGATAGAATGCTGCTTGTAGATTTAGGCATGAATCAGTGACCTGAAATATGGCATGTCATTGATGCTGTCTGCAGAGTTAGGCACAAATCAGCGACAGAGATATGACATGCCGATTGATGCTGTCTGTAGAGTTAGGCACAAATCAGTGACAGAGATATGACATGCCGATTGATGCTGTCTGTAGAGTTAGGCACAAATCAGTGACAGAGATATGACATGCCGATTGATGCTGTCTGTAGAGTTAGGCACAAATCAGTGACAGAGATATGACATGCCGATTGATGCTGTCTGTAGAGTTAGGCACAAACCTACAGTGACTTGGATATGGCAAGCCAAACATACACATCAATTATATTACCTGAAGTTGACATATGTACTGGGTAGTTGATCATAATGATTTACGCTGTTAAAGCTATGTGAGAGTTCTCGGTCCCATTACATAAATGTTATCATTATGGTAACTTTGCCATCTAATGGTATCTACCATGGTAACATTGCTCATCAGCCAATCAAAATCAAGGATTTGAGGGAAGTTACCATTGGATGGCAAAGTTACCATAATAGTAAACAAATGATGCATGCACATGAGTTCATTATGCGATCTATCCTCACTTGAGTTGAGGCTCTGTTCAATCCATTGCACAAAGCGTTTAGGCTGAGTGCAATGGTTTGAACACAGCCTCAACAAGAGTGGATAGGTCGCATAATGGACGAATGAAGACATGCATCATTTGGTTTATACAACGACTCTTCTAGATTGTGTTATTTGACAAACTAGGAAAAAGATGGAATTAGAATGTATTTGCCTTTGTCCAACAACTAGATATTTCTGATAACATGATTATTTTCCCTATGTTTGAAAGCAGTTGTTGTCATTCGTTTGTGACGCGCTTTGATTCATTAATCTAAGTGCGCACAGTCAGCCTTGTTGATGTACTTTACTTTGATGCACGCAAATACACACGCACATGCAAAATGTACATGCTCAGTGGTCTACACTAAGGGAGAGAGCTCAACCGTGCAATGGAAAAATGCATGGTCGCTGTGCAATGGAAAATAAAATTTGCATGCAGCACAAAATGGATCAAATATTGAATGACTTTCAACCGGTGAAATCACAATAATCTTTGTATGAGTTATATGATAACTTTTACGCAACAGAGCCCAGGCAGAGAAATCTAATTTTGATAGGAAATAATGTTTGATTTGAATCGATTTGATTTATTACTTCACATTCCACAAAAGCAAATAAGAACATAATAACAATAATTACATTCACTGTTTTACAGATATTTTGGCACCACAGGAATCTCTTTGATTTAGGCAAACTTCTCATGAGAAGATGTAAACAACACATGGTCGCAGATTCAGATGGGAATTCATAATGCTGTTCATGACTTAGTAGACAACTGGGGCCGGTCATACAGACAGAGGCGATTGGTCCGATCAATCGCAACTATGGCACGGCAGCAACGTTAACCTCTAAAATACATGTTTGTTCAAAATATTTTCTAGAAATGACGTATATACATACACTAACTGTTTTTCTTGACAATTCAGTATGCTTCTCTTTGTTTTCAAAGGACATTGAGCTTTTTTTTAAAGACAAAATTATGACATGGATGGAATTCCATATACTTGAGATTGATCGTATCAATTGTAACTGTTTGTAAGATGGGGCCCTGGAATATGGTCTTAAGTCAGCTGTAGAGGGACGGTTTAGCACAAGAAAGGATCATTACCAACAGCTTTATGACACACCCACCAGGCCTACATCAGGGGCCTTTGACACAAAGCTTAGCAATCATCGTAGAACATGGTTTTTATGATTGATTGCAGTGAACACAATGTACAATTAATCATGAAAATCAAGCGTACGATTAATCGCTAACTTTTGTGTTACAGGACCCTTGTCTGAAGAAAGGCTTCAAAAGATCTGACTTTTACAGATTCAACTGAAGTTGATGTGATCCAAGCTTGGCTTGCCATATGCTTGTCGTTCATAAAATCATCCATATTTTTTATGTAAAGATATATGAAACGGCCCCACGGGCCTGTTCCATATAAGCTTGTTATACTAACATTTGCATAGATAGGTAAAAGCTACTGAAATCCTTCAATCTGATTGGCTAATAGTATTTTTTTATGAAATGGACCCCTGGGGCGGTATTCTGAACATTGTAATTTCTCCATATTTTATCTTTTCTCAGAGATATGACAAAATCGGTATTCTGGTGGATGTCATAACTTTTGTCACAAAAATTGTCATAAATTTTGTCTCTTCTATCTTTAGCGCGCACCAAAAATATGCGGCTTTAAATGCGCGTAATCCTTTTATACAAGCAAAAGATATGACAAAAGTTGTGACAGGGGGTAGCAGTCATAAATTTTGTCATATCTTTTAGTACCAAATATCTAGATACCCTGCCGACTGAATAACAAGCATATAATGATATTATTTAGATAAGATTGTGGTATTAGGTTCACTCATCATCCATGAACATTTTCAATATTATATTTTCATGCTACAATTAATTAGGCCCTACTTATTAATTCCTCCTTTTTTTCTCTGTTTTCCTTCTTTTTCTACTTCTCTAAAATCCTTCACAGCTCCCTGTCTCTCTTTGTAATTAAGCGCATCGATATTCGCGTTGCTGCGCGATGCCAACAACTGTATTGGGGATACGCCCTACCTGTCACGGGGCCTTCCTATTGGCTAGAATGGCTCCCACTGGGAACTAACGATGATTTTGATTGGTTTGCTTCCGAAAAGATGGGTGGGAACTTATAGAGATATGACAGGGAAAAGACATTGTTCAGGATACCGATTTGTGACAATCATAGGGGTGTCACATCTCGGAGAGAAATGACAAAATTTATGACAAAAGTTATGACAGTGTTCCAGAATACCACCCCTGATTGCTTGTAACTGAGGCCATAGGGCAGCCACTCATCTTACGACTGGTCTGAATTTCCAATTATGTAACGAATGGCCATTTTTTGTGTTGTAAAATAAACATCCTAATGTCTGACCAATTTGTAAAAATTTGTAATAAAAATAAAATGTACATACTTACATTATTATGAATGTGGATGCTTTTTTCCCATATCTCTAGGTTAACCCATTGCTTCCCGGAACCCGGTGATCCCTGTGTTAAACATATGGGATTCAGATAATCTCGGAGGCAATGGGTTAAGCGTTTGAGAAAGAGACCAAGGGACAGAGAGATAGTGAGAGAAAAAGAGACGGGGGTGTTCAGAGGAGAAGGAATTATAATTGGTGATTTATTAGAGGAAAGGGACAAAAAGAGTTAGCCTGGGACTGTCTTACACAGAGTTGAAATTGGTCTTATCAATCTTAAAGGAGAATGAAACCCTTGAAACCAGCTGAATCAATATCAAAGAGAAAAATCAAAGAAACATATTGTTGAAAGTTTGAAGAAGATTGAATGAATAATAAGAAAGTTATGAGCATTTGAATATTGAGATCACTAATGCCATGTAGATCCTCCCATTGACAATGCGACCAAGATCTGTGATGTCACACACGTACAACTCCCTCATTGCTTTAGTACTTATTTCACTTATATTCTCACTTTTATAGAATCTATCACAAGGTGAGGTGTTCTCTATATTAGAGGACAAGTACAGAGGTTTCACAACATTATATCATTGATGAATCGTTTGTCATATGATTAGAATGAGCAAAAAGTGATGTTTTTGGGGTATATTTTCAGTGTCCAAAAGGGGAGAGTTGTTCATCTGTGATATCATAGATCTTGGTTGCGTTGCCAATGGGAGGATCTCCATAGCATTAGTGATCTCGACATTCAAATGATCATAACTCTTCTATTGCTAGTCCTATTTTACTAAAATCTTTGTTGATCTTATTCTTTGATTTTTCTGCTTTCACAAAAGCTAACTTGCTCCAAGAGTTTCATTCTCCTTTAACTATGGAAAGCCAGCAATATCTTAATTCTTTATATAGCAAATGTTTGAATTTTCCCAATGGGACAGAGGAGCATGCTGATTTATCATGACAATGATGCATTTATGAGTATACATCTTAAAAAAAAATACTTTGAATGGACATATGCATTTTAGATGTTGACTTTGCTGACTTTCCATAGTTGCAATCGATCAGATCATTCGCAGCTCTATGCAAGACACGACCCAGGAGTACGTGAGAGAGCCCAACTGATAATAAGTTAGGGTGTTTTAGGGCATGGAGATGAGTGTTGTGTAGTGGCTGGATCTTTGCATAGATGAGAGTGATAGGATTACATGTGGATGATTCTATGTACAAGAAAGTGTGTGCACATGGGATGGTCAAGTTTGAGTGAGGGTGGCATGGAGCGACTGCCTCCCTCCCCCCATGGGTTTTCAAATAGTGGAGAGAGAAAAAATAAAAACATACCCCAAAAAATGAAATAATAGATTTATCAACCTGTTCAAATGTAAAAGCTCAAATATATAATTATTTTGTGGCTCAACCAACATTGATTGTGTGTAATGTTTTCAAATCTTCAGTAGCAAGCAGGCATGCATTCATGCAAACAGACATATAGACGAACAACACTGAAGTCATATATTTATAAACCTGTTTTTTCAATGGAAATTGTCGGGAACTTTAGTTTATAAACAAGATGAAATTAATTGATTTTAATCTGTAAAAGTAAAAATAATGATACACTTATGAATTTTGGCTAAAAACACTAATTGCATTGGATTTGTACACAAATTCACGTTTTTGAGAAATTTTGGGTCTGTATGCGTATACGAAATGTTGCGTAATTTCGAACCGTGTAACCGGGGGTCACAATTTTGGTCTCAAAATTTGCGCGCGGCTTAAAAGTCAGTGAGCGATGGGGTAAAAATAATTGCGCAGCAGATTTATCGCTAAAAATGTTGGGTGGGGGGGCTGATTCAGTCTTATTAGGGTTAAACTATACATTTAAATTCATCGATTTATAATGATTTGGGCTGAATAGCAGATAGATATACATACAGATAATCTTAATTCATTAATTTGTCAACCTGTTCAACTGTAAAACTTAAATTTTGTAATTATTGTGGGCTGAACGAACACCAAGTGCATTATGTTTTCACATCTACAGTAGTAAGCAAACGGACAAACGAATATACATACAGACAACCTGAAATCCTAAATCTATCAAACTTGTTGAACTTTTAACGCTTAACTATCTCCTTTTTGCGGGGACCTGAACCACAGAAATTTGTTATTAAAATATATCTCCAATGGCTGAACCATCATTTAGTGAGTATAATGTTTTCATAACTCAATAGCAAGCGTACTCGTACATGCCGGCAGGTGGATATACATACAAACAGATAATCTGAAATCAATGATTTGTCAACCAATAAAAATCTTAAAATTTTATTATTATTGCATCAGTAAACCGTTATTGAGTATGTATAGCCTCATGTTTTCATATCTACCGTAGCAAGCAGACATGGATAAAGACATAGAGATTGATATACACATACAAACAGAAAATCTGAAATCATCAATTGCAGGGCTGTACCAGCATATGCATTTAATGAGTACAATGATTTCATATCTACAGTTGCAAGCTTGTAGACAGACAGAGAGACAAACACACAGACAAACTAAACTCATCACCACTATCTATAGCCATAGATTTATGATGATAGTGTGACTAAACTATCAGTGAATGTGTATAATGTTTTCACATCTACAGTAGCAAGTGGACAGACAGACATATATACAAACAAACACACAAACAGATGGTTATACACACAAACATACAGCATAAAATCACTAATTACTAAATACGTTCAACTATCTAAAACCATACATTTATGATGACAGTGTGGTTAAACTATCATTGAGTGCGTGCAATTTTTTTCACATATACAGTAGCTAGCAGACATACACGCAAACGGACGGACAGATGGTTATACCCACAAACAAACAGCATAAAATCACTAATTGCTATTAAACCTCTTCAACTTTTTGAAACCACAGATTTATGATGATAGTGTGGTTAATCTATCATTGAGTGTGTATAATGTTTTCACATCTACGGTAGCAAGCAGACATACACATACATGCAAACGGACGGACATGCATACAAACTGACAACCTTAAATAATAAATATATCTACCTGTTCAATTTTTAAAACTAAAGCATATCATCATTGAGGGCTAAACTGCCAATGACTTTTTTTATGTTTTTGCATCTACAATGGCAAGCAGACAAACACACAAACATATGGTTATACACACAAACAGCATAATATAACTAATTGCTAAACCCATTCAACCCATTCAATTATCTAAAACCATATATTTATGATAATAGTGTGGTTAAACTATCATTGAGTGTGTATAATGTTTTCACATCTACAGTAGCAAGCAGACATACATACACGCGAATGGACTGGCATACAAACAGACAAACTTCGATAATAAGCATATCTACCTGTTTAACTTTTAATTCTTTGCTATATTGAAGGCTAAACCGTCATTGAGATTTTATGATGTTTTCATACCTACATCAGCGAGCAGACAGACATACAAACATACAGACGGACGGACAATCCTATGGATATGCCAACCTTTATCACTCAAAAAGCACTACTGTATGAAATTGGATGTACCAGAATTGGATTACGTCATAGTGTTTTATATCTACAGGCAGTTAGGCTGACATAAACGGACATACAGAATGTCATCGAATCATTTTCAACAATTAATATCAGCATAACTGTAAGGGATTACTGATACATGCATTAAACGTGTAGACTGTAGAGAAAGTTCATATCATGGGTAGAAGGCAGAAATGCATTTACACACAGGCAAACAGACGGACAAACAAACATCTTCAAGTCAGCAATCTATATCAAATTATCAACCTCATCTTAATGTTATGCACTAAGACGTGTGTGCAGTATAGCTAATTACCAACGGACAGACAGACAACATAAAAATCATCAATCCATCTCTTCTACTGTTATTGGACTGAATAAAAATTTTCTATTCCCATTAAATAAAGTTTCAAATCAAGGCATACATAAATACAAAACATAACAAATCATCATGAATAAGCAATTATTTACAGATAAATAAGGAATATATAATTTCCTTGACATATCAATAACAAGCATGTTAAACATTGTTAAGTTCTTGTTATAAAAAAAATGGGACGCCCATCTAAAGCATGATGCAGGTAATGTTGGGTCAACCGGAAAGAAAAATGGATAAAGAGCGATGGAATGCATGTCGTATTTTGTTCGAAAAGACGTTTTTATAATAAAGACTTCACTATCTCTGTAACAAGTGTGCTATCCCTATCGGCTAATCATATTGAATGATTTTAAACTGTTATCGCGAAAATGTATTATTATAATAAGTTTTATGAAACGTGTCGCAGCTCTACAAATCTCCACAGTTACACTTCCCTAACCCAAGTTACACAGTTCAGACTAATGTAGACTTAACCATTTTGTATTTTTTTTGTATAGCATTAGTGGATGAAATCCATTCCCAGCGGCGGCAGGGCGTGATATCAATGTCTCGCTGAAGTTTCAGAAGTTTAGGGTGAAGCTATTACTATTTTTAAGTTACAGTAACCTCTTCTATACTGTTTAGAGAAGAAGTCAACCTTAATATGTATAATTTATAATTCGTTATTTTGAAACACTTTTTGAGAATTAAGGGGGGGGGGTTGACTTATCAATCGACTCTGTTGGCATTTGGTCGAAATTTGATACTAATTCATTAACCACGTCATTTGATGATTCTATAGCATTAATCAATTAATTAATATTCACCAATCGCCTCATGCTACTCCCCCCCCCCCCCCCGACTGTCAGTTGGCGATCGGTCGAGATTCCGTTACCATTTTCCAGCCATATCATTAGATATTTCCAGAGCAGTGATTCGAGAGACGTGCGATGGTAAAGCCTGGCTCATTTTCCCGCTAATTCAGATGACCATTTACATTCACCTATCAATTATCAAATATCACCCCATCGTCCGTTCATCGGGCAGCTCACATATCCTAGTAACGAGAAAGACTCGGATGACATTACGTGAGTGAAACTGATTTATAGGAAAATCTCCTTGGGAAAATGGAACATTTAGATCGAGGTAACAAAGTAGGGTCAGTATCTGGAAACTTAACTGGAAATGCCGACCAACCAGATGTCGATAAGGACATCGAGGTCTACAGTGTCGATGGAGAGAAGGGGGACGAGGAGGAGGTGAATGTGCAGCCAGGCGTGGTCGAACCCGGAGCGACTTCAGAGGATAAGTTGGATACATTATCGACGATAGACGCGGCCTCGAACCTCCTGTTTTATGACTTTCTCGCCAACACAACTTTGCATGGGATCAAATATGTTTACCAAAAGGAATACAGCTATATTAGAAGGTTAGTGAGATGACATTGATGTGAATTCGATTTTTATTGCGATGACGCAGACGAAGGCGATGAGGACGGCTACACTAGTATTAGTGTTGCTGTTTCTGGCACTATACGACGACGACACCTACTATTACTACTACTACTACTACTAACTTACTACTACTACTACTACTACTACTATTTCTTAACTGCTACTACTGCTGCTAATATACTACTACTACTATTACTACTACTAATAATAATACCACTACTACCATTACTACTACTACTACCACTAATACTAGTAAGCTACTACTATTTCTACTACTGCTACTACTATTCATCATCATCGTCACCAATAACACAAAAAACGTGGTTCATCATCATAATCATCATCACCATTCTCTTTTTCACCACCGTTATCAAGATTGTTATAGGCCTAATCATTATCATGATCATCACCATCTTCGACATGATTATCATCATCATCGTCATAATCATCATCATCAAGAACATATCGTTTATCGTCATCATCAACATCGTTCATCATCATCATCACCATCATCATCACCATCATCATCATCATCATCACCACTATCATCATCACCACCATCATCATCATCACCATCATCATCATCTTTATCATCATCATCATCATCTTTATCTGCAATATCACCATGCAGAGGCGTCGATCCTGGGGGGCAGGGGGGCGATCGCTCCACCAATGAAAATATTGGGGGGCAAACATATCATTTTGCCCCCCCCCCCCCAATTATTTCGCATACTGTGCAAAAATAAAATAAGATTGTAATGTTACACAGAAATCAGCAAGCAAGATTGAGATACCAACTCGTTCTTTATCTAAAATCGTGCTAAAAATGTCCGCCCTTCAGATTGGAATATTAAAATTTTCTGTAGCAGAACCCCATACTTTTCATGATTAAATAGGTGAATAGAATGTCCCGTTTTCAGTTCTAAACCTCAAAAGAACTCCCGCTTCGATTTGCAATAATCTTTATATATAATTATATATCTTGTTCTTTATTAAAATTTCCATTAAACTGTCATTTTTTGTCAGATTTAAATATCAAAGTGTTCAGCTCGCGCTTCGCGCTCGCATCTATTGTTCTTTTAGATACCCATCTTATTATTTGGTACCAAAAATGCTTAGAATGTCAAGCTTTCAGGTCAGAATATAAAGAAATTTCAGCTCGCTCTCGGCACTCGCATTATCAGTGTAGTGAGATACATGTATCTATCCTCCTCATGAGTTACTACAAACAGTCCTAAACATGTACCTTTTTCCTGTTTTCATGTCGGTATACTGAAAAATTCCGGCTCGCGCTCGCATTAATTTGTTGGTGAGATATGTATCTCTTTTTCATGAGTCATATATATATATAAATATGTATATTTATTTATATATATATATATTATATTGTGTGTGATCGAGCGCCTTTGGAACGTTGATTCATGATTTTGCCCCCCCCCCCCCAATCTGAAAAATGGATCGACGCCCCTGTCATCATGATCAATATTCTCCTCCTCATCATCACCACCCTTTTCATAAGCATCTTCATCGTTGCCGTCACCGCCATCGATATCTCCGCTATTACTTTCACCACTTGTTTACCATTCATGTCGTTATGAAATGATATCTCAGATTGTCCAGACCCGCTCTCCCACCATTGTGACATAGCTGACTGATGTACTTCTAAACAAACACCCCGTGACTTATAGTAGGTTGTTCCATTGTCTCCTCCTAATTGGTACCATTTACCTTCTTATCCAATTGGACTTTATTGATGATTTTTCTTTCCCGTCTTCCACCCCCCCCTTCTCTCTCCCCCTCTCTCTCCCCCTCTCTCTCCCCCTCCCTCCCCCTCTCGCTTACTTATCGTCTCTTTCTTATCATAATTTTATTATTATTTTAGTTATTCATTTGTTCTTCCTATTGATACATTAATCAACTTTATTAATCATATCAATCATTCATTTATCTATTTTGTTGATTGATTTATTCATTCATTCGTTCATTTATCTATTCATTTATGTCTTACCGAGGAAAATGTTTTGACATCTGAAAAACAGTGAAAAACGGTTAATTACTCATTTGGGGTGCATTTTAAAATGGAAAACTATAATCGATAATTGCACATGGAATTAAACTTATTCCATAATAGGTATACGCGGTGGTTAATCGATGAACTGTGATAATATACGACCCCATTTGGATCTTATTATATGTGTCAGTAATTGATCAATTGCTCTAATGAATCTGTGTTGACACAAATCACTTCTCGTGCACTAATTAAACTAATACAGAGAGGGAGAGGGGGGAGTGAACGATATGCAGATATATATAGAGAGGGAGAGAAAGAGAGAGAGAAAGGGGCAGGGAGAGAGAGAAAGGGGCAGGGAGAGAGGAGGGGATGGGGATCGAGAATTCATGACATTATTTTATTGTGCTGAAATCCATGACACGACAGTCCGTAATGCGTCTGACAT
The DNA here is from genome assembly GCF_037042905.1 of Lytechinus pictus. Taxonomy (NCBI): domain Eukaryota; kingdom Metazoa; phylum Echinodermata; class Echinoidea; order Temnopleuroida; family Toxopneustidae; genus Lytechinus; species Lytechinus pictus. The sequence continues at coordinate 43,038,966 of NC_087249.1, forward strand.
GCATTATTAATGTATTTATATTCAATAAAATGCACCTGCCAAAAGCATATAAAATGGGCCTGTCTGATGAAGAAGTTTCACCAAAGTTCCGGTTTCTGAAATTATTTGAATTCCCTTTTGTGGTAAATTCTGTTTGGTATTTACAGATTATCTTGGGTATGCGTCATGTTGGCATCATACATCGCCTTGTTACTGACTGCAAAAGAACACATAACAACCTACACTACAAGGATGACGAAGCAAGAGTTGTCAACAACACGGCGATCTTCTATTTGCTTTCCCGCCATCACCATTTGCAACTCGAATCCCATCAAATCGATCGCCGAAAACTCTACCCATAACGGCGCCGCCGACGTCATCGTAAGCGCATTCAGTGGGTCCATTGACGCGTTTGGGTTAAACGAAACCGACGCCGCTTTAGAAACGGGGTTGGATGAGATTTTGCTGGCCTACGCGCACAGAGCAACGGACATGATTTTAGAATGTCAATGGAAAAATGGGGTCAAGGCGTGTGGAGCAGCGAATTTCACCACCAAGATGACCGATGCTGGGGTGTGCTACACGTTCAACGATGGCGATTTCGAAGTCGACGACGACAACAAAAGTGATGCGTGTCTTGATGTAAACAGGAGTGGATCGAGACAAAGTCTATTGGTCCGTCTTAACGCTGAAGTAGATGAATATGTATCGGACTTTTCAACAGATGGATTTGGATTCAAGGCAAGCTGTATTAATTTTCATGAAACTTTCGTGTGAGTGGGAGCGGACTGGAGGGGGGGGGTATCGAGATATATCACGTGACAACCGCGTAGCCAGGATTTCATTTTGGAGGGGGCGGTAAATGCACGCGAAGCGTGCCAACACTTACAGAGCGCGCGAAGCGCGCTCCCTAGGGGGTGGGTGCAGGGAGGGGGAGTTTCCCCCTCCCTTGCGAAGCGCGGAACTATTGGTGTTTCATAAATTAAAATGAAAAGGAGCCGTCTCTCTTGTCTCTAGTACCTATATCAGCTCCAATTCAGTTGACTATATTGTGATTTTGAACCTTGTTTTCATGAACCTTGCTTTCAAAAGTGATTGTATACGCACAAAAAAGGTAATGGAGGAAATTAAAATAATAATAACCCCGCGCAAAGCTAAAGCGTTTTATCATTTTTTTTGCCATGAAAAGGGTCCCGAGAAACGAGTATTCTCAAAAATATATTGAATACTTCCCTTGGAAAGATCAGATTTGATTACAAACAATTTAGCGACAGTGCATATCTTTAACTCGCAAAACAGAGGAGAAGAAGTGTATATACCAGGTGGAAGATATTCCTCCCCGCGCAGAGCAATGAAACTCTGAAATTTCAAAGGGCGGACGTTTCATCAAATGCAGATAGGCCTATCTCTAATACCCCATCGGCTCTAATTCAATTGATTTTCTAAGATTGTTGAACTTCATTACAAAGAAAATAATGCTCAAAAGTTGAAACTTCTGTGATTTATTGAAATTATATAAAAAAAGGATGCCTAATTTCTTTGACTAATCCTGAAGCGCTTCATTTTGAAATATAAAGAAACTTAGGTGTCATTCAAAATTTCAAACTGAGGGCGCAAAACATGACAGGAGATGAATGTGCAGGGAAATAACATGAAGTTTAATAGAATTTGATAAAGAAATATTGTACTTTTTTATTTAGTATATACGACACGAATTTTATACCTTCCTCTTTTTAAATCAGGAAACTGTTTGCCCCAAAATTATGGTTGTTTAGTAATGAGCTGAAAAGCGGGAGAAGTTGACTTTATGGAGGTGACGGCAGAAATTGATATAAAGATTTTACCCGCCCGGAACCGACCCGGCCAGAAGTTGCGCGATCAATCAAAAAAAGATAACTTCATATATTTCGGTATAACCTTACTCTAATTCCATGCCCTAATGTATACATTTGAACTTTAACTGGCAAGAAACACATATAGCTGAGGTGGAAAAACAGGGTTAGAGAAAGGGTGGGGGAAACAAAGGAGAACTTCAATATTGTCATTTAACCGCGCGCAGCGCGGAAGCAAAATTCATATTTAGAGCAAGAGTGAAGGAGTTTAATTCTCTTTTGAGAAAAAAAAATTATAAAAAGAAAAAAAAAACACAAAGCTACCTTTCTTCCCTTTCCTCCCTTCCCTTTTCCTTTTCTCCTCTCTTTTTTCCCTTCTTTTTTTTTCTTTTTGGGGACGTTTTGGGGGGGGCGACCGCCCCCACCGCCCCCCCTGGCTACGCGCCTGTCACGTGATACGTGATTAGCATTGCATGAGATGCGCTCCCAAACATGATTCGTTGGTGGGTTGGTCTGTTGGTTGGTTGGTTGAAATTGTTTTTTTTTTACTGTTTATGACTCCCAAATTTTATAATATTCCTGCGCTTATCAATTATTGTTCCTATGGAAAAAAAGAGAAGAAAGGGATGTAATGGCAAATGGTGTAAGGTCAAACGTCCCCGATTGATGATAGTAGTATGGAGGCTAGCCAATTATTATAGGTTTATGCCATGGATTGCATTACCGTCCCATGTCAAATTTAATTGCTTCATGCATTAAATTATTTAGTGTTTCTGGATGCCGAAGCAATATATATTTAAATCATTCATTTCCTTATAGTCAGGAAAATGACATAGTAGCTCTTATGTATGATATTGATACTCCATCTCTCTCTTCCCCTCTCCCCCTCTCTCTCTATATAATATAAATGATAAACAAATGGTCATATTTTCACAATCATTTTTTTAACCTTGTCGCACCCTCTCTCCGCTCACGCGCCCGCACACCCACTTTATTATTTATTTTATTCATTTATTCATGTTTTCTTTATAAAAAAAAAAAAAGCAGGGTAGTCCCATTCAAGCCAGAGGCCTGCTTTACAAGGGAGCCCTGCTATCAATCACAATTCGAACATTATACAATCTCAATTATAACATACATAATTAAAATACACAATATAAAAATAATATATATACATAATAAACAAATAATAATGGGGGTAAGGCCTATTTCGCTCTCTTTCACTCTCAGACACACACCCCTCTCTCTCTAGCTCTCTCTGCCAATTTCACATACACACACACACCCTCTCTCTCTCACCCACTTTCCTTTCACACACACCCACTCACTCTCTCGCACGCACACGCGCATGACGACATTGTCCTGTCATGTCCTCACTTCTCGGTTTGACTTAATTACATATCACATCGGGCTTAATCCAAGATTACTCTTAAAAAAGTAATGTAAGATGATACTCGATTGCTCACCCTTTACCAAAACTTTGGACGCATTGGATGCTAAGTGCATTAAACTGTTTAGCTATGGACGCTAAGTACATTGAACTAATAGTACAGTATTCCATTATATTTCTAATGATCCGATTTTATTTGTTCGACGTGATTTTATATATTATAAGGAATATAGGCAAGTGATTATTTCCACGATTCGTCATTGTTACGATCATAAGCGGTCTGAGGACCAATCATGTTTGAAAAAGTAATGAAACAAGTAGCTCACTTTGGTTGAAAGCAAAGAGAGAAAATATATTTTTGTCTCTCCTGAACTAAGTTCGGCAGAGACCTTAATTGTTTGTTGGTCCGTTGGTCTGTTAGCCTGTTACAAAAATGTAAAAGATTTTTTAAAGTTTTTATTGGGTTTTCATGCTTTTGTGTAACAAATCACATATAAACAATACAAGTGATTTAAAAATAAAAATAATAAGAAAAAAAAAGCAGCATACACATTATTAGTTTACATTGGAAAAAAGTACAGCTTATCAACAGATAATAAGTGATAAACATGTAGTAAAAGCAGTCACTTTTTCTCTTCAAAATATTCCTCATCCCCTATAGTATAGTAAAGGCAAGAATGTATAACAGAGGGATAAAAATCAGGTGATTCGCCTATTATTAAAGATTAAAAAACTTCCACCCTCAGAAGGCATATCAAGATATTCTTCAGTTACAAAAATTAATAATGATAGAATATCTTACAACTTAAATCTCCATTTCCGAAAATGGCTTGTAAGTTTATTACTTTTCTTGGCAATACGATATTCAATATCCTTATTAGAGGTTGTTCAACTTGCTCTCATTTCTTTATTTTTGCATCAATTATGTTCATACTTGATCCTTTGGTAATACCACATTGTGTGCTAATGAGGAAGATGGGGTCAGAGGTCATCTAGGGGGCAAAAGGTCACATTTTTGTTCAACTTGGTCTCATTTCTTTATTAATGCATCAATTATTTTCACACTTGGTATATATACATGTATGATCCCTGGGTAATACCACATGTGTGCCCATGAGGATAATGGGGATAAAGGTCATCTAGGGGTCAAAAGGTCAAATGATATGAGGTCATGTTTATCCTTTTTCTCATTTTTTTTGCAACATGCTCTCATTTCTTTATATGTGCATCAATTGTGTTTATACTCGATGTAAATGATCTTTGGGTAACACCACACTTGTGTTCGTGAGGCTGATAAGGCCAAAGGTCATCTAGGGGGTCAAAAGATCACATTGCATATTTTAGGCGAGACTTTAATTATGTAATGTTTCTAATTTCCATAAAGCTCCTTGTACATCGCCGAGGTGATGTACCCATTGTGAGTGATGTCGGAGTCGCAATTAGTCCAGGTTTTAGAACAACCATCGCCATTCAGAAGCAAACGGTGGGTAGCATATAATTTTTTTTTTTTCAATCATAAAGATTATTGCAAGGCCATCAGCGTGATTAGCGTCCTAGGTTTTAGAACAACCATCGCCATTCAGAAGCAAACGGTGGGTAGCATATAATTTTTTTTTTTCAATCATAAAGATTATTGCAAGGCCATCAGCGTGATTAGCGTCCTAATGTGTTCGAGGGAGAACAATACATGATCCCCGCAGTGCACTGGCCCCATACTGACAAAAAAAGAACCCTAGGCCTACATGATCAAACCAGAGAAGTGTTGAAACAAGACCACTTTAGTTTGGGCAAACACGACCAGCCAGTGTTAAAAACTCTTGATTTAATATGATACAATATTATATAACAGTATTAATATAATGATATACCAGTATTATACTGCTATTCTGGGTTGACTAACACCTACAATGTTGTAGTGTATCCTCTCCCGAAAGTCTAAAACTACAGAACATTGCGTTGTCAACTTTGCAAATATAATCTTATTCCTCGACACAGGGGAGTTTTCGATTCCACGACGGATTGAACAACATAGCAAATGTAATGTCAAATTGCCCTTCATGACAAAGACCAACCAAGAAGTCTTTGTCGAAAATTGGTGAATCAAAACAGCAGTTTCGTCCTGGACTCTGGACAAACGACATATTTGAAATGTTTCGTCAGCCCCGAAACTTGGGAGGAAGCTGCTGTGCCGGTTCACCCATTTTCGACAAAGACATCCCAGCTGGTCTTTGTCATTTGACGGGCATTTTTAATACATTTACTGTGTTCTTGAACCCGTCGTCCTTCGTGAAAGCGGAAATTTCCATTTACGTCACATTCACACCAACGAAAACGACTGGTGGTACACTCTTAAAACAGTTGGGCAAAAAATGCCCAACATTTAACCAACCCTGGGCTACATACTGTCCAGACAACTATTGGTTAAAATCTGCCCAAAATTGGATAATAATTACCCAGAATATATATACTTTTTTATCAACAAACATTACCCAACACAGTAAACAGTATGTTGCCCAACATTTTAACTGTTTATGCCGTTTGAAATAAGCATATAGCTTTGCTCTGTGGTAAAAAAACAACAACAACAACGGATGATGTAATCGATCATAATGAAAAGTATTAATTTCTTTCCGGATTTTGATAGATGGTTTGGTTTACAAGGACGTTACCTTATTCATACATTATTCTATGTTTGAAATACTTTATTTATCTTTGCAAATTTTGAAATAAGATCCCTCGCTTTGCTTTAAAGTTTGAATCTTAACGAGTAACAAAGAAATACAATACGAAATAGCTGGGAGAAAGGTCACCTTCTTTGTAAACGGTCGTCATTTTCATGATCGATTTGTAATTGTTTCGTTGATTATGTCGTTTTATTTATAATAAATAGAGCCATTGTGTAGCTACATGCATTATTTCAAACGACCCTTTTCGATTCCCAACTCACTTCCTATCTCACCCCTCCCTCCCCTCTGTCTGCCTGTCTGTCTGTCTGTCTCTCTCTCTCTCTCTCTCTCCCCCTCTCTCTCAAGCCTCTCACTCTCCCCATCCCGACCTGACCCCCCCCCTCTCTCTCTCTCTTTCTTTTCGGAACTCTCTGTAGAGGCGGAACCTGGGTCACCCATTCGACACCGATTGCCGGGACACGCCCTTGGATTATTACCCCTTTTACTCTGAGTGGGCGTGTCTTACTGAATACGACATGAAGGAGCTCAGTCAAGTATGTGGATGCAGACTTCCTCATATGCCAGGTATCTGCACAGAGCAACAGTCACTCCAACGAAACTGACTCCAACCCGATCGATGGTATTCGTTTGAAATATCGTATAGTAGATTTGATCGGTCTGGAATTGGTTCCGCTAGTGTGACCGAGTCGAAAACGTCTGGGGAAATTTTTCAAAACCAGAATCCCTTCAATTCGTGACTGGCGCTGGCTTAATAATTAAGGCAAACATCCCCAAAAGCTTAGTATGATTACAGTCCACTGTTCCTGAAAAAAATAAACATCTGAGAAAGTGAAGCGAGTAACCCCCCCCCCTAAAAAAAAAAGGATATTTATGCTGAATAACTAATTTTTTATGAACTTTACAAATCAATTGGTTTATCTAACGAAATTCTAGTAGAAGGTAGTGTTATTAACAAAAGACAGCACGATACTCTTGAAACATAAGATATTTCATATACTAGTTAATTCATTTAAAGAGTAGAAGTAGTAGTAGAAGTAATAGTAGTAGTAGTAATAGTAATAGTAGTAGTAGTAGTAGTATAGTAGTATTAGTAGTAGTATTAGTAGTAGTAATAGTAGTAGTAATAGTAGTATAGTACGTGGTGGTGGTGGTGATGGTAGTAGAGGTAGAAGTAGTAATAGTAGTAGTATTACTAGTAGTAGTAGTAGTAGTAGTATAGTAGTAATGGTGGTAGTAGAAATAGTAGTAGTAGTAGTAGTAGTAGTAGTAGTAGTAGTAGTAGTAGTAGTAGAAGTACATGTAGCAGTAGTAGTAGTAGTAGTAGTAGTAGTAGTAGTAATAGTAGTAGTAGTAGTATAGTAGTAGTAGTAGTAGTAGTAGTAGTAGTAGTAGTAGTAGTAGTAGTAGCAGTAGTAGCAGTAGCAGTAGTAGTAGTAGTAGTAGTAGTAGTAGTAGTAGTAGTAGTAGTAGTAGTAGTAGTAGTAGTAGTAGTAGTAGTAGTAGTAGTAGTAGTAGTAATAGTGGTGGTGGTGGTGGTAGTAGTTGAAGTAGTAGTAGTGAAAGCAGCATTTGCTTTAAACACCAAAAGCAGTTTGTATCACCTTAGGCTGGAATAATCTTCACCTTCACCGTCATCATCATCATCATCATCATCATAGATAATATTACGATTATCCAGGGGCGGATCCAGCCTTCGCCAATAGGGGGGGGGGGGCGGAATTTTTTTCAGCCATATTTCCCCGATCGGCCGCTCTAACTTGATTTTTGTTTGTTTCTTTGAAGGGGTAGTCCTAATAGTTACTTCTGAGCTTTATTCTTATAAATCAACATAAATATAAAATATCATATCCTTATTTTTATGATACGAGCGCTAAAGCGCGAGCATTTTTTATTTTTAATTTCATGTATTTTTTCCTAAAATTTGAACATTCTAAGCAATGTTTGATATCCTGAAAAAGATGTGTACGCAACTAAATAATTACTACGAACGCGAAGCGCGAGCAGAAATTTTTGATACACGTTTTGAACTGATCGAAAAGGTAGGCCTACCTACTGCTTGCAGCCATGAAGACGTTACATATTTCAACAATAAAATAATGCAAGCGCCAGGTGCGAGCCGAAAATTTTGTATATACGTTTTGAACTGATCGAAAAGGTATAGGCCCTACATGTTAAGGACTGCTTGCACTTAGCCATGGAGACGTAAATACTTCAACAATTAAATAATGCGAGCGCGAAGCGCGAGCTGAAAATTTTGACATTTCTACATAAAGAATGGGAATTTTTAATCAATATTAGTAATCGTGAACAGGATAGCTATATAACTAAACAATTGATGTGAGCGCGAAGCGCAAGCGGAAAAATTCGAGATTTAGACCTAAAACCGGGACACTCTATTCATGTTTTGTAAATCATGAAAAGGATGAGTAATAGGGGATCTTCCTACATTAATAATGCGAGCACAAAGCGCGAGCAGATGCGCATGCGTGTTTCAGATTTAATCCTAGAATCTAGGCATTCTAAATACATCTTTTATTATGAAAATCAAAGCGAGCGCAAGGCGCGAGCTTAAAATATTTGATATTTCGATCTAAAAAAAGGTCAATTTCAGCTCTATATTTCAAGCACTTTGTATGAAAATTGTGAGGTGGATATGGATCGCACTTAATAAAGAGCTGATATTTTTCATTATTATTACTTTGAGTTTTGACATAGGACCGGGACATCCATAGGACTTGTCATCATATGAAAATAATGACTATCTTTCTATTCCTCTTGCTAATTAATTGCGAGATGAAACAAAAGGGGCAATTCAATTATTAAATTGATATCTTATTTATTAATGTATAATGAGGGCGCTGAATTAATGCGAGTGCAAATCGCGAGCCGAATTTTTTGATAAACTGTCATGAAAAGGGGGATTTTAAGTAGTTTGTTGTGTAATCAATATTGACACATACATACTCGCCAATCAAAATGCGAGCGTGCAGCGCTAGCTGATACGTTTTGACAATCAGGCCTGAAAAGTGATATTTTGAAAACTTTATGGAATACACGAAAATAATAAGTACCTGATAAATCTAAATTTGCGAGCGCGCAGCGCGAGCAGAAAATGTTAATATTCTGACCATAAAACTGACATTTTACAGAGCACTTTATGAAAATCAATTTGTAAATCACACAAAATAATGAAAGTTCGATTTTCGAGGTGAAATATGTTTTGTATATTGGCTTCCAAACTTGATATTTAAGCTCCATATTGAAAAAGTTATGTCAATCACATAACAGGCAATGCGAGCGCGAAGCGCGAGCGGAAATTTAATATAGTGACATGAAAGATTCTTTTTATTCTCCAAGTCTTCCCCTCATTTTAATATTTTTATTCAATCGTCTTCCTCATCTTCTTTTTTCTCCTCTCTCTTCCTTTTTTTTTCTTTCTTTCCTTTTTTTTCCTTTTTTTTGCTACGTTAATAGGGGGGGGGGGGCCCGGGCCCCTCGGGCCCCCCTGGATCCGCCTATGATTATCATCATTATCACCATTACCATCACCATTATCGCCATTGTCGTTATTTTCATAATGGTCTGTATTATTATCATCGGTATCACTATCATTACAAACATCATCACTTTTATCTTCAACACCTCATCATTTTCATCATTATCCTCATCATCCTTATCATCATCGTCGCTTTTTATTAACATGCTTATCTCCATACTTTTATTTCTTTAAAACAAGTCCACACAATTAATGCATATAGCATCATCATTTATTTGGTGTACGATATAACAGCAATGTGAATCAAATGCCTTCCTCAAGAGCATAAGTGCCGTGTTGCTGTTAATCGATCAATTACTATTTTTATATCCTAATTATGTTTAAAATCATAACGATTATCTGATTTGTAATCCACATTTTTTCGCTCTCTCTTTTTTTTTGGTACAGGACCTGCCCCTGTGTGCACGGTCAGGCAATACGTGGGGTGTGTGCTACCTAACTTCGAATTTGGTATGTGGGTTATATGCTAACGTCGAACGAAAACGATTTTTTTTTTTGGTATTCTCTTTATTTTAGGAAAATACGGACGAATAAGGACGAACTGCTATATCTAATTTAGTTTATATCGAAACCTAAATTTTCCATATATGATTCGTTTAGCTCCAAGGCTTGGTAATTTGAAATAATGCTTGATTAGCCTCTCCAGTTTGTTCAGCCAGTTAACGAAAGGCAAATTATGAAGTTTGGAGCGCTCTTATTTAGAATGCTGTGACGTAATGGATCAAAGCGTTTAATTTGAGATCCGGAGCGTGAGAGTTTAGCAGAATATAAAACACCACCAGGTAATTGATTGGACAGAATAAGATGTATCACGTGATCTGATATTAACCAATGATCGTAACCTATGTTAATGTTTAATATAATGGGGTTTTCACGTCAACAACTTTAATGCTGATCCCAAATTAAAGAGACAACCAACGGAACCGCTGCTCATTGTCAGAGGGCCTGCTACATCGAGGATTTCCAGATGACCATGAGCTACCTGAGAGCACCTGGGAAGGTTGAATCACAAAAGCTGCAAGAGCAATTCAACTGGACCGAGAATGATGTAATGTAAGTTTATACGATATAATAGCAGGGATAATAAATGGACGTTAATAATTGCGAAGTGCCCCTGTTATTCAAGCCATAGGCCTATGGGGGAAGTGACGGATTGATGGAGAGGTTCGAGGATCGAGCCCTGGTCACGTCTTTCGGATGGTGACGTTAAAGGTCGGTCCCAGACGTAAATAATCATATCTGATTGATACGTCTGTAAAAAACCCTCAATTACAAATACTACACACACGCACAACCCATCACACAATAAAAGACTGGGCGGAGTCAGACGAGTCCAGGGGGGGGGGGGGCATCCTGGAATGGTTAACCATTTATCTTGAGAATTCCACCCCTTATAAACTAAGCGGTATCGCTGATTGGCTTCCAGACTATAGAGGAGAATTAAAGGCGATAGGTTATTCATGATTTTTATTTTTCTCCCGTACTAACTCAATATATGATTTTGATCAATTTCATTCAGTAAATACCCAAATCGATTGTGAAGTAGTGGCGTACAGATGATGGGGGGAGAAGGAAATGAAATCACGACCAAGAAAAAAACAGAAAAGGAAAGAAAATGAAAAAAGTGAAGAGTGAAATATTGTCAAAATGTATCACGAAATTGGATTTTTGTAATAAAAGTGTCGAAATATTTGCTCGCTCGCTTCACTCGCAAATTGTTTATATCTACCTTTGCCTTGTCTTATCTGATAGGCGATGTTGTATAACTCTCTGATAATATCGGGTTGTCCTCATTCTCCCTCTTCTTCTCATCCACCTCTTCTTCCTCTTCCTCAATCGTTTTCATCATCTTCTCCCTTTTCCTTCATCTTCAATGTCTTGAACAGGAGAAATATCGCAGAGCTAGAAATATATTTTGTTGACATGAACGAGCATCGTACCAAGAGCGTGGCTGCCTACAGTCTCGCCGATTTATGGGGTAATGTCATGATCTTAGAAATAATAAAATTATAATGTTTGCGTCAAATTTGATGATAATGGAAAATGTCTATGGATATCAGCAGATCATGTGCGGGAAAACTTAAGACAACTAAGTTATGAAATATTGTTATTTAGATTAATTGATTGATTTTTTTTTAATGGGTCAAGAGTGTAAGCTTTATCATAAGACAATAGGGAGTTTTTCGCTCCGCGACGTACGGAGGATCCAAGAACATAGTAAATGCCCGTAAAATGGTAAAGAAAAGCTCGGAAGTCTTTGTCGAAAATTGGTGAACCGGAACAGCAGTTTCATCATAAGTTTCGGAGCCGACGAAAAATCGCAGATGTGTCGTTCGTCCCGACTCAAGGACTAAACCTGCTGTTTTTTTTTTTTTTAAATCAATTTTTCGACAAAGATCTTGGTTGTACTTTGTCACGAATGGATTCTAAAATTTCATTTTCTTTGTTCGTGGATCCTCCGCACATCGCTATGCAAAAACACCTCCGACGGCTTTTTCAGAGGTGACACGACATTTGCTCCTGTGACGATTGCTCCGGTCTTAATATCTCAGAAGGCATATGATTAGAGCTAGGATTAAGATTATGATAAGGGTTTATTTGGTTTTGGGGGCTAGGTTTTATGTTTCGCTTAATGTGCAGATTTTCCATCGGAGCAATATTGCCGCCGGAGCAAAATAATGTCATGGAACCTTTTCAGAAGATAGCGTTCAGACAAATAAATCCATCGTTTATAAATTTTGCATATCGCTTCTTTTGTGATTGTCTAAAACATGTTTTTTATCGTTTAAAATCATTTCCCTTGCATGACTTTGTATAGGTGATCTTGGAGGGATAATCGGTGTCCATATGGGAGCCAGTCTCCTCACCCTATTCGAGTTCCTAGATTACACCTTCGTCGAGCAGATTCACACGGTTCTATACATTCGCTTCTTCTGGGGAAAACTCAAATCATTCTTTAGCCGGGCTCAGACTGGGAAAGAGGCATCCACTTAAATACTGATTCAATAGCCGGCGAACGATGTTCGCTGACTTTCTGAGATTAAACCTATCCTTTGTTTTGAAAATCGAGTCAATTCAATTCAAAACGGTTTATTATTCAATCACTTTTTTTAAGTTTTCGGCAAAAGCCGACTTGCTAAATGTTTTGTTTCAACAATAATTAGCAATAACAAGGGCGAAATATATAGTATTACAAACATATACATTGCAGTCAGTCCAGGGGCGGATCCAGGTTTTGGGGAAGGGGGGGGGGGGCACATTTTGACGAGGGAAATTTTGACAAGCAAAAAAAAGGGGGAGGTTTAACAAAAAAAGGAGGTATTTCGTCCACGAAAAAATTTGACAAGCAAAAATAAAAGGTCTTCATTAAAAAACGGGGGCACACTTCTGTTTTAACGGCATTTTTACATTACAAATTTTATTGTGCCTCTCAAAAGGGGGCACGTTCCGGCTGTGCCCCCCCCCCCCTGGATCCGCCAGTCAGTCATACCTATAGCTATAAGAAATTACGTGTGTTGGTTTAAAGATAAAAAGACAAAAGAGACAAAGAGAAGGCCTACATCTTTGCGAAATAATGAATCAACGTATTTATCTCGCAAAAATGTATATACCCTTTGTCTCTTTATAATTATAACTGTGTTGTGTATGTGTTATTAATTTTGTAGATCATGATCTGATCTGGACATTTCTTGTTAAAAAATATCCATTAGAGTATGTGTCACATCCAGGGTGGAGCTATACAAGGTGCCGGGGGCAATCGTCCCGGCCTAAGATTTTTTTTAAGTATATATAAAAAAATGAGGGGGGGGGAAGAAAAAGTTAGAAAGTAGGATAAATGGTCTTTGACTGTGTAGCTCTATCGTTTACCCTATTCAATAAAGTGTACAATAAATTAAGTGTATATGAATTTAAAAAAATGTGCGTTTACTACCCAATTTTATTGTGCGCCTTTACATTATTTGTATCGATTTTGGACCTCAAATGCTGAAAATGCTGTTGATTCATTCTAGAAATAAAAAGGGAAGAGTATGGAAAATATTTTTTTTTGTATGGAGCAATTCATTTACTGCATTTGAGTAATAAAGAGAGAGCTAAAAGTGACTTTTTAAAATGTGTATTAGTGATACTGCAGAGATAGAGAATGCGTTTGTGAGAGAGACAGAAAGCTGAAGGGAAGAGAGAGAGAGGTAGAGAGAGAGAGGGGGGGGGGGTCATTATGATTTTGTGTGTGTGGACGTGGATGTGTGTAGGATAAGAGTGGATTAGAGTGATGAAAGCATTCGGATTTGCCGCTCGTATTTCTTTTACATTATTATAGCTACCATACAGATTAAAAAAAATACATTTTTTATGCGACGAAATATACTAATGCTAAGGTTGTGGGCCCTATTGATTATGAATAGCGATCCTTAATATGTCTAGTGGATTTTACTGTGGGTCTCTCACGTTCAAAACCTTCCAAATCAGGTACCGAATACCGCCAACTTTGAAACAATTCAGCTTTTTATTCTTGATGATTAAAATATTGCTTCCCCCCCGTCTTTCACTGATTCGGTCAGAGGGGGTGGGGTTATTTCTCACAAACATAGGCTTTGCAAGAATGTTGTGAATGTTTAAGGTTTTATCAAATTAGAACAAACTGTTAGTTAGATACCTATTCTGTTTATGAATTCCTTCGAACAATCTTTAAAACGCAATTTTCAGGGCTTCTGCAGGTCAGTTTCTGGAAAAAGAAATTAAGCCTCGCATGATAACTTTCGCAACCAACATATCTTATTCACGAACGCGAGATGGAGCTATTCACATTTCAAAATAGAGCAAGCAGATTCTCGTGCCCGGAACCGGCAACGTCAACAAGTCAAAGTCTGATTAGGGCCTAGATAATAATTTTATGTAACTGTAAATGATAGACTGCTCGAAAGTTTGATATGTTTTGGTAAGGTATTGATGCCAAGAGCTGTAATTGATAGGTTTGAGAAGAAATACTATGCCACGGAAGAAGAAACATGGAAAACAAGGCGGCTCGAGTGGGGCCTCCAGCAAGCATCCGAAGCATGCGAAGAACGCCGGGGCTAGAGCCGGAGGGAAAGGTAGCAAGAAGGTCGATAAGGAGGGGACCCCCTCTCAAAAACTTCAACAATTGCAGGAGATGTTTGAAGGCAAGCTGGATGCTGCCCTGGTTCATGCGATAATGGAGGATCATAAATATGATGGTAATTATAATAACAGTGAACAATTTTTCAAGTTTTTGTTTAATTTGTCTCCTCCCTTATTGTGTCTGTGTGACTGATTGAATGTAATGTCAAACAAGTTTAATTAAATAACCTTGCAATTGCAATAGTGTGAGTAGGATGAGTGGGGTTAGTATACTAATACTAACCTCGCAATACGTGTGAGTGGAGTGGGGTAGACCTACAATATACTATATAGTTAGATGCACTGTTTTGTCTCGATATTTAAAAAGTTGCCAAGAGATCTAGATCTATAACAGTTATGTTTTTATAAAATAGATCTAGATCTCTACGTTTTCTTTTTTTTTTATCATGGAAAGCAGTTGCGTAATTATGGGTGGATCGTGATCATTATATCCAGACAATTGAAATCCTCATGCAGTGTATTGATTGCCCAGCTGAGTATTTGCCCAATAATATTGTGCAACTGCTTTCCATTTGCAGTGATTGTGCCCACGAACATGGGCACCATATTATTATTATTCTTTTATATTCCATTGATTATGATTCAAATTTTGTCCACCAAGAAATGAAGAATTACATGTAAAAAAAATTGGTTGTATATGAAGGGGGCGCTGGACATGTCTGCGCACCTAACTAAAGGTCAAGTCCACCCCAGAAAAATGTCTATTTGAATAAATGGAGAAGAATCAAACAGGGACAACACTGGAAATTTAATCAAAATCAGAAGTTTTGCTTATTTTTCTCAATTCAGTGATATGCAAATGAGAGAGTCAATGATGTCCCTCATTATTTCTTTGGTTTTGATTGTTTGAATTATACAATATTTCAATTTTTACCGATGTGACAATAGGTCCAACTTGACTGAACCATAAAATATTGAAGAATGGTAATTCTACATGTTCAGGGAGGAACAAAACTTTGTTTCACAGGATAATGAGGAGAAAATTAGAAATTAAAATATTTATATAATAAAGTATTAACAGAAATAGTGAGTGGATGAAGTCATCAGTCATCTCATTTGCATACTGACCAGGATGTGCTAGTACTGTACATAAACACTGTTGTGTGAAATTAAGCAAAACTTCAAAATGTCAGAGCTTTCTTGCTTTACATCCGGGGCCATCTTACAAATCACAACTATGGAAAGCCAGCAAAGTCAACATACGTACATACATGTAAATGCATGTTTGTTAAAAAAAAATTATAGATATGATGTATATATACTGTACACAACAAAAAAAGTAAGTCCCCCCTTGAACAAACATCAATAATTTCCGAACCAATGCGAGTTTTTGATATATTTTTACATGAACGTGTAGGTAATTTTATAAGCTACACTCTGAGTAAATGTTATGGACGTATTTTACGTCATGCTTCAGTGAGCACCGTCAGAAGGCAAAAATGTCACTTTTCAAAAGTCACAAGCCAAAAATCATGACTTTGATTCCATTTTATTGGAACTGATTCCACATTCTCATCACGAAAAATAGTCAGAAGGCTTGTAAAAGGTACTCTCTAAAAGACGATACAATTTTTTGGCTAAATTTCACGGTTGAATAAACACAAGTCCAAATTTGCCATAATTGGATTTTTACACATTTTCATCAATAAAAATGATAGAATATGATGACAGTTATTTTTGGGAAGAGTATCTTCGACAATATTCATCGTTTCACGGTTCAATGAACATTTATTGAAAACAAAAAATACGATTTTCAAATATCATAGGCAAGTATTGTTTCATTTTGGTAACTGAAACTGATCTTATATCAACTTTTTCGTTATGTTCATGACCAATTAACATGCTTCAATAATTTAAAGGCGTTTAATTAAACATTCACGCTTGAATGAACATGTGGAATGTGATTAGCTCTTTTTTACGTTATTGGAAAAAATGCAATTTGTAACAATGGATATCTGTCACAAACCACCTTGCATGGTTCATTTGATTTGATTTTTATGAAAATCCCGATGTTTAATGCATTAGTGAGCACACAATATTTGAAAATTATGCAAATGAGAAGAAAGTTTAAGGCCTTGGCCCTGCTCTGTGCCATATCGAATTGTTATTTCGGTGTGCGCGCCTTTTGGATAGTGTTACTCTGAAGTCATGTGCGAAGTTTCATGAAATAACTGTTGGCAGAAGTAACAAAAACCGCCCATGAAACAAACCCCTTATTTGATATTTGTTAAAAGTTTGACTTCCTCTCTCATAGACTTGTGTACATTATGGGTGCATATGTTTAAGAATAAGTAATCCCTTATTCAATATGGTGGAACTTTTTTTCAAGGCTGTCTTTAGCAATGTCATTTGGCAGTAATGTTTATCAACCTATGGGCAGAATTCTGTGCAAAAATGAAATCGATTTGTTTATTTACGGATGATTGAGCACGCATCAAAGTGGGGAAAATGGGTATTTTCAATGTCACAGACTCATTTTAAAGGGTAATAAGATGAATATTGGGGGCAAATTCGGTTTCAAATGTGACTTAAATTGCTGTTGTTTTTATCATCTATCATTTCTATCACCACACACTTTCCGAACTTTTAACATTTTCATGGTTGAGCGAGCACATTCGAAAACTTAGGAATGAATACTCTTTATACTGCATAAATGTATTCTTTTCCTAACAATTTCTCATAATCAGTTCAATTTATGGACAAATCAGTGGTGGATCCAGAATTAAAAAATGGGGGAGGGGCCTATAATCGGGGGAGCCACCAACATTTTCAAATTTTAATATGACCCAACAAGTAAGTAGAGGATACTACCAAAAACCCCTATGATGATGCGTCACAATACAGGGGCCGCGGAACGGTTTTCAAAGTGTGGGGGAGGGGCTGAGTCAAAAGTGGGGGGCTGACCATGCAAAAAATCACAATCGTATGGTCATTTTTACATTTTGTACATGCTTTTGGAAAAAAAGTGAGCCCCCACCCCGCTTCCGCGGCCCCTACGATATTGTGCTCACTCAACCATGAACATACGATATCAAAATTGTGTAAGGAGTGGCTAAATGATGAACAGTAAAACAGCATAAGACCATAAAATTCACCTAAAAACAACTTTTGCCCAACCTTGTATTTGCACAATCTGAAAAAACGACTCTTGTGACTTTCAAAAATGGTCATTTTTAATTCAATCTTTAATTACTCATGCATGACTCAACCGATCAATTTCATTTTCCCCCAGGAGTTGCTTAATGAGTGTAGAAAACCACCTACGAAATATCATATCTCAAAATAACTCCGTTCAAAAGTTACAGCAATTTGATTTAGGGGGGACTTACTTTTTTTTTGGTGTATATATTGTATCTTTGATTTCTTGACAATTTGGTACGTGTTCTCCTTTATTTCCAAAGGACATTTTGCAAATTTCCTTTTGAAAATATTATGACACTGATGGATTTCCATGGAGATACGATTGATTGGATCAATCGTAACTCTTTGTAAGACGGGCCCCAGATTTTAATGAAATTTTCAGTGTTATACTTGTTTGATTTTTCTCTTTTTATACAAATCAACTTTTGTTGGGGTGGACTTGTCCTTAAAGTTAAGATTTAACATGATTTAACAGATTTTAATGAAATTTTCAGTGTTATACTTGTTTGATTTTTCTCTTTTTATACAAATCAACTTTTGTTGGGGTGGACTTGTCCTTAAAGTTAAGATTTAACATGATTTAACAGATTTTAATGAAATTTTCAGTGTTATACTTGTTTGATTTTTCTCTTTTTATACAAATCAACTTTTGTTGGGGTGGACTTGTCCTTAAAGTTAAGATTTAACATGATTTAACAGATTTTAATGAAATTTTCAGTGTTATACTTGTTTGATTTTTCTCTTTTTATACAAATCAACTTTTGTTGGGGTGGACTTGTCCTTAAAGTTAAGATTTAACATGAATTTCTTTTTATTTCACAAAAAATAAGTTGATAATGTTCCTTAAGAGTACATACATGTAAGTGCTGAGAATCTCATAAAAATTTGAAAGAAATATGGCCCGTTCGCCACTTTTCGTCAACCTAGGTTGTCAAATTTCAAGTTCACTGTACAGCAGTGATAATTATGTTTTTTTCCCCTCTATTTGATGAAAAAATAATACAAATTTTCATATCATTCCAATAGCAGTAGGTGAATTACCACCGGGATATTAAATTTTCATAGTTTACACTCCAAATAAACCCTAAAATAAAATGGTGATAATTCTATGCTTTTTTTTGAAAATATGATTCTAAAGATCATCAAAATAGTGTTCAGGTATTAAACACATTTAAATCTTTAGATACCGAAACATATTGATTTGACAAATTCTATGCATAAAGTAGAGATAGAATATATTATAATGGTATATACATGTAAGGCTCTGAAAACAAAGAATACAATTCCAATTACATGTATGGATGGCCTGATGAGGCAGAGTCTTATTGATTCAATTATTTCAAAATGAATTATTGATTAAAAAAGTTTAAGTACATGTATAGTATCTGTACACTACATTATTGAATGATATATCCCACTTAACTTTGCAATTGATGTAATTTCAACTTCTACATGTATGAATGATTACCAGTATGTAAGATTATACTTTTCAAATTTTGAGGCAATTTTGCATGTCATAGTCTACCCATGTGATGCCACTACATCATTACGCAAGAAGTTATGACAGGTTGGAAGATTTCATGAATGTTTAGTCAGGTTGTTGTCCCCAGTCTTGGCAAAGAGGTATTTGTGAAATGGTTAGCGGACAAGTAGCTCACTATCTCCTATTTTTAATAGTCAAGAAGTAAGACTTATGGTGTTGAGATCGGGGGCACCAAGTGGTTAAACACTGACAGTGTTTATAGAGTGAAGTTGTTTCACGGTACACCATGTATATTTTGTGGGCATATAATTTTATGGTGGTCCTGAAAAGAACCACCCAAACTCGACGTTTCAAGAAGTGTGTTCTTGTTGTTTCCAGATAATGACTATACTAACAGTGTAGTCGGGTTAAAACAGAAGGGGGGCGGGGGGATTACCAAGAGCATAAAACTATTGTAAAAAATATTAGCCTGAAACATTCTACAGCAGTTGTACTTGCGTACCATTTCAATATTTTACATTAAAACAAGATGTTTGGTTCTGTAAAAGTGCTTTCCACATGTAGTTTGGATTTAGACATTTTGTGGTTTAATTTATCTAGCATTTTAGCATTTTGACAGTACAGTACAGTGTACACTGTGTGTACGTACATGTAATCAGACATTAATTAAAATAGATGTGCCCAAATTTGTAAATTATTAGTGTAGCCTCTAAATACAGTGGGTAAAGTATCTATCAATGCTTTATAGACCATGAGATAATGTATGTATTATGTATTACGTATTGTACATCATAGCATGTTCACACAGTAAACACAACATGACGCTCATATACAATCTGTAATATGTATGGGGGATTCCCCATGATAGCACTTTGCAATAAGTGGCAGAAGTCAACTACATGTATTGTATTGATTGTTGTGCGTTGATCTGGTTTTCCCCCATTTGGTGCGCAATATTATAAAATGTGATGTGGGCGGTTTGGAGACATGTTGGTTTGTGTGTATTTGGAAATCCCCGGCCACTCCAGACAAGGTTTTGTAGTGAATTACAAATTTCTAGAAATACATGGAATAAATGAAGTAAAATAAATGAGATGATCTATTCGTCGTTCTTATATTTAGAACAGATCATATAACCTTAATAATTTCATGTGATATGTGATATTGCTTTCACATCAAATTTTTTTTTCTAAATTGATTTTATGATATCAAAAGACTTTTTAGATTCCTGTACATAATAAAACTTCATTTATAAAGAAGGATGGAACTTGAAAGTTGTAATGAAAAATGAACCTGAATGGCAACATGAATTGCTACAATGTACATGTAGATTGTGCATGTACATGTATTGTACTACATACACATAGTACACTATACACATACAAAGGTTTAAACAGGTACTTCAGGCTGAAAATAATATGATTTGAACAGAGAAAGAAAGAAAAATCAGACAAACAGAACACTGAAAATCGGACATACAGTGTACATGCAAATCTTTAACTGACAAAACTTTGTTATTCCTTGTGTCCAATTTCGATGAAATTTTCAGTGTTCTGTTTTTCTGATTTTTCCTCATCCAATATGATGTCATATCCTCACTACTGAAGTTCTTTTGTATTTTACTATAAGAAAATATATTTAAATTTCAGATTTTGAACTCTAATACACGTAGATTTGCT
Organism: Lytechinus pictus; assembly: GCF_037042905.1. Taxonomy (NCBI): domain Eukaryota; kingdom Metazoa; phylum Echinodermata; class Echinoidea; order Temnopleuroida; family Toxopneustidae; genus Lytechinus; species Lytechinus pictus. The sequence goes on from NC_087249.1 coordinate 43,059,870, forward strand.
TGGTAAATCTTACTCTACAGTCAAATGTGTGTATAACGGCCACCGAAGGGAAACAGCAAATGTTCTGAAATGTCATAGCTCTGAAAGTAATATGGACTTACATGTATTTCATGAAACTTGGACAAAAGGATGATCAAGTACATATAACACTGATCATTTGGCATGAGTTTCAGGTCACATGATTATTAAGTTCCAAGGTCTTTTAGGATTAATGAAGTTTTACAATATTGTGGCATCAACATAAAAAAAGACCAGATCTTGAATTTTCCAAATTATGAATTTGAAAACCTAAAACCATAGTCAATGAAACTTAGTGACAGTTTTGAAGTATGGACAAAAGGATGGATATTATTTCAGGTCATTTGCCAATAACAGAGGTCATTTGGGGTCAATAAACTTGTAACAACTTTTTTTTTAATTTAATTTTTAAGATAATTTTGGAATTTTACTGTACCTGTTTGTAGTATTCTTTAAAACTTTGTTGTTTTTTACATGTAGATCATCATTTACATAAGTATGTAATTGAAGATTTACATAGCAGTACTTTGCGGTATTGGTCGCTGGATCACAGTTATTTCAGATCATTTGGTAAATGGTTTGGTTTGGTTTTATTTGAAAATTGAAAATACAGAAATATTTATCAACAAAAATTTCACTGTACCACTTATGAGCGAATGTAAACATAAGAATGAATGTAAAAAAAAAAGAACTTTAATATCATAGGCACAAACCGTTTCTATGACAACTATAAAGAAAATGATATGAAAATAAATAGAAATGTAGGATGTATGAACTTGCAGTGCAAGATCTACAAATAATATCCCCCACCCATCTAGACAGTCTTAATAAAGTTAAGACAATTGAATGTTTTGTTGTAACCTTACAAAACAGTTTCACACATTACAGGTACATATGCAAATAAGCAACTAAAACACTGTACACACCATTCTCTATTTTTCTTTCTCCTGTATTGTAAAAATCTATATTTTTTCTTAATAAATATGGGGAATCGCTATCAATTAAGAGCTTCATCATCATATCAAGAAAAAATGAAATAATTTATGTTTCATACTGTCAAAGGAATTGTGGGTGTGTGACATCATCGACTTGCTCATTTGCATATCACCTATTAATGTAGATATACAGTTTGTTATTAAATGAAGCACACATTTGAAAGGTAAAAACATCCGTTTTACATCTCGGATATTTGAATATTTTACAAAGGATTCATATTCGAGTGATTTTTTTTAACACTCAATACATCTTGTGATCACAGACATTCTCCTGTGAGAATATTCAGAATATATGCTCAAAATCTTTGTCACATAGTGTACATGTACGTCTAAGCCTTACATGGTTTCAGAGTACAGTGTATACATGTAATTTGAAAATTTGAAAATTTCTTCTAGATGCGACCATCCAATCTGATTTTTTTACTATGTTTAATGTAAAGGAACAACATTTCATTTATCTTTTCAGTTGATCTGGCCTTGGAGACCCTTTTCAAGCTGGCTGGCGATGTACCTGATCTTCCTGGATCTGATGTGAATGGCATGTCCAAGGCACCCAGAGACCTTGTCAGTTACAGCGAAAGTGACGAAAGTGATGATTCTGAGGACCCAGACGACTTCCTGAACGGCTTGTATCCGCCGCATCATGTGGCATCAGAGAAAACCATTGCAGGTTCTCGTACAGATCAGAAACAACCTGTGACCTCCAGGAATGGCGTAGGTCTGGACGACATTAGCTTGCCAGGTATACAGAGCAGCATCAAGGGCATAGACCTAGCCATATCTATGGCCAAAGACCTTGACAGGAATACGTTCTCAGAAGAGTCAGTTGAGAAGGTCACAGCTGGACTGATGGCCTACAGAGACACAGGTGACAGGAACAAACTGGCGGAGCTTGGAAACCTCAGTGCGATTGCAGAGATGGTGTTAGAAGTCGGTGTCAAGGAAGAAGAGAAGCTAAAGATGGAATCATCAATGAAATCATCTAAAGTACAATTTAAATCGCTGCACTCACGCCTTCCTGTATATAGTGCCACGGATGATCGACTTGTTGGAGGAATGTCTAGTAGCAGTGGTAGCTCTGTTAACAGTTCCCCTAATGACTCTGATAATGATGATCAACCAGATGGAGCATTTATGGCCAAAAATACCAAGAGCAAATCAGAAAGCAAAGAGGAAAGATATGAAGCCGCAGGATCTGAGGATCGTAGAGGGAATGCAATGTCAAATTGGACCCCTTTAACAGTTCCAAAAGTCCCAATGGAATCAGTTGAAAAACCACAAGAAAATTTGAGTCTCAATAACAGTGATATGGAGAGACAACTTAAGCTGGGCACCAATCCAAACTTTAGCAATACAATAAATCACACACAACTCTGTACATCAGAGAATAGACATGAAGAAGTGGCAAGTGCTAGACCAAAAGCAACCGTTAGCTTTTTGAATAATTTGACTGATGAGCAAGGTGACAGAGACAATGGGTCTGATGAAGACTCTGAGAAAGACATTGATAAGCATATCAGCTTCCAGGAAGATTCAGTTTCTTTTGCAGAAGTCAAACCAGAAAGAGATAGTAATCAGGTAAGAGAAAGAAGTGAAAGGAGCAACCTGTTGAAGAGTCAGCAGCAGGAGCAGCAGCAGTCAGCCAAACCAAACAACACTACTGATAGGATACATAGTGCTTTCCCTCCAGAAAGAGAACAGTTAGATCATCCTTTCTCAGTGGAAAGACCATTAAAACAGGCAGATGAGAGATTCTCTGTGAATGAAATCAGACAAGGTGCTATGAATGTGCCATCAGTCAGCTCCCAGCAAAGACCAAACGGCCAACCACAAAGTCGTGTTCAGGTAGAAAATAATATGTTGTATTCACAGTACAGACCAGTAAATGCTACTCCTGCTACAGCGAAGATACAAGGACAAAATAAACCCAGGACCTTTGCCTATGATGCCAACTTCATGCCTGGATTTGGCTACGGTACAACACACTTTGTTGTGAAGAATATCACACCAGGCTTATTGCCCAGATCGTACCACAAAGACAGTTCACCTCACTCACGATCATCCCAACCGTGGCCAAATCAGGAATACCCAAGAGCATTTGTTGCTCATGTGCCTTCTAGGACCGGCACCAGAACCGGTGCGTACCCTCCGCATGTTCATCACATGGGTAAGGTCTTTGGGTTCCAGGGACCACACCTACACCTAAGACCACATGTCCCACGCTCCAAAGTGACAATAACTGAACTCCCTGAATCACCAGAAGAGCCTTTGGCCTCAACAAATGTGGAACAAGAATTGGCTGGTCCACCAAGGTGGCCTGTGATCCAGCATACTAACCTGAAGCGCAATGAGTATCCTGCACCAAGTCCAAAGACGATCCCACCACTGCCACCTGGCAAGGTGCTCTGTCTTATGAGGGGATGTCCAGGAAGTGGCAAAAGCTTTGTTGCAAAGTAAGCTTAATATATATAATAATAATAATATTAGTAATGTACTGGACATATACCGTGCTAAATCCACTCTGTAGAATGCTCAAGGTGCTTTTCAAGAAATTCTGATGGAAATTATTAAAGAAGAGTTGAACAGAAATGTTTTTAGGTGTTTTGCAAAAGTTTCAGAAGTTAAACTTTTTTTTATATCATCAGGAAGGCTATTCTTTAACTTAGAGGATGAGTGGACAAATGATCTTTCCCAAGATTCTTTGAATTATGAATAGAGTAGTTATTTTTTATTTATCTTTTGTTAAAACTTACGCATTTTGTCACCAATATAGCATTCTCATATCTAATTTTACAACAAAAGAGTCATGCAGATATTTTTGTCTTGCTCAAGGGCATACATCTAGGTAATGTGCTGCAGATCAAATCTTGGAATTTCATGCCTAAATTAAAGCAGGTGCTTTAGACCACTCAGCCAAGGTACTTTTCTTGTATTAAACTATGTGATGAACATGTAGGTTCCCTATTAAATTTGTAGAATAAGGTTTATATTTCATAGGGACCCTTTTTAAATAGCAGAATGGGGTTTCACCATGCATCCTTTATTAATTTTTTGAAAAATGTTCGTCAAACTAGAAAAAAAAGCTACATTGTCAGTTCAAAGGATGTCACAAATCTTAAATACCCACATTATGGGAAAAATAATACGAAATTGTGAAAATGTTGTATGCCTATTTAGTAATGATATATGTATAATGTCCATATTATATGTAACTTTGGAAATGAATGTTTTTCATTTTTTCAGGAGCTTGAAGGGGAATGGAGTAGTTCTGAGTACTGATGATTTCTTCATGGTGAATGGGCAGTACCTGTTTGACAGGAATGCTATTGGAGAGGCACATGACTGGAATCACAAAAGAGGTGAGCTAAATCTACTTTGGATGATGAAAAATATATATCAGAGTCGGAGAGTTTATAACGTTCAGCTACTTTGATTAAAAAGAGTTATTGATTTATAGTGTGCAATTCAGGTTTTAAAAGTGATACAACAGTAAATGCTCTAGAATTTAACGAAGAAAGTTTACATATAAAAAAAAAATTAGCTTGTGTTCCACACTCTTATCAATTATTTACTCGGATACTTGTCCCTATCTTAATAATTACAAAAAGTGCTTAGAATTTCTAGTTTTTAGGTCTGAATATCAAAAATTTTCAGGTAGCACTTACATCAATTGATTGGTGAGATAGGTAGGGGAGACCGGGGTTAGTTGGAACATTTTTGACAAAAATGGCTGTAAAATCCAAATAGATTTTATTTGAGAAACATCAATATATCAGCTTGAAGCATACATGTACATGTATTATATCTAAGGGCTTCAATTGTACCCCATAAAATTTTTAACTCTATGATGGTTTCTGAAAAAATCCACCTTGAACAAGACCATCGCAAGCGTTCCAACTTACACCATATAGGGGTAAGTTGGAACATGGTATGGGGTAAGTTGGAACACTGCATGGTAAATTAAGAATTATACTTAAACTACTTACAACCGTAATATTACATGGTTTTAGCATATTTACTTTATTTTTGTCAAGTTCAAAATATTAAAAGTGGATTTGTTGAACTTGATGTTTTCTATTATACAGCCACTCACACAAGCCAACTGTAGAATTCCGCTTATTAATGTGTGTTTGATTTTACATGCAATTAAGTGTACTATCAGCAATTTCATGTACTTCTGCATTAAATTTACATGACAAAAATAATTGTTTATATTTTTTCATTAATTACTTATGCAAATAAGCATATGAAATTTGCCCTAAATTTGTTTTTTTTAATGTTTCTGCCTTTAACTCTATTTATTAATCAAGTAGAATGCTAATTTTTGGTGAGAGTATCAATTTTTACCTTTATAACAAATATCCACAAAAAATTGCAAAAAATATAATTTCTTTTGTATTATTTTATTTTTTTAATTTGTATTTCTTTGTTTTTCTGAACCTTTGTTTTTTATTGTTTTTTCGGATGAACTTTGTCGGGGACTCTTTTGCGATCATAAATAGCATAAAATAAATCCATTTGAACCAACATAAGTAAAAATAATCATACATTTATGATTTTTGGTTGAAAAACACAATTTGCATTGACCTTGTACATGGAATCATGTTTTTGAGCAATTTTGGGTCCGACATGCACGTACAAAATGTTGCGTAATTTCGAAACCGCGCACCTAGGCATCGCAAATTTGGTCTCAAATGATGCGCAAGACTTGAAAGTAAAAAGTCAGCGAGCAGTGTAGTAAAAAAAAATCGCGCGACGGCGTAGTGACAAAATTTCTCGAGGGGGGGGGGCTCAAATTGACCCCCCAGTTTGATAAGGGTTAATATTGCATTAGGGGCCTACAATAGGCTTTAAATGCACACTCAGACCTAACTGAGAAACAAAACGAGCATGGTATACAATACATGCTCAGAAGAGTGCAGAAATACTTTATACATTTTTTCTCATATCCAATGTTTTTATTTATAATCATGTTTGGGGTTAGTTGGAACATGTTCCAACTAGTCCCTTCAATTTTGTTCCAACTAACCCCGAAGGCCCATTTGACATTTATAAGCTTACAGCCCAAAAAAGGGACTTCACCATGGCATATTAATAACCTCATTTTGTAGCTTGGTACAAGTGTCTATTATACCCCCAAACTGGCCAACTTGATCTATAAACTTCTCTGAGATAATAAAACATTTCTGAAAGAGAAAAAAATTACTCAGAAGGTCAAAAAACAAAAATTCCTTTCTAACTTCACCAGGCTTGTTGCACATGTGTTGTCTGTAATATGGTGGATGGCTGTTGATAATGGCAATAAATTGAGGGTAGTATTGCAGAAATTCATTTAAAGACATTAAAGAAAATAACAATGTTTCAACTTACCCCGTGTTCCAACTAACCCCGGTCTCCCCTATGCTCTTAAAGTCACTGTAAATACTCAATATTACATGTAGGTCCTTTTCCAGGTCAGTATATCAAAACTTTTAACTGATGCTTTGTCTTCATATGAATATTGTTTATTTAGATACGCATCTTCAGTATCTATTTAGGCGTTATGGGAGTATTTATCTTCATTTAAGATCAGAGCTTCAGTCGCGTTATGGGAGTATTTATCTTCATGTACATGTAAGATCAGAGCTTCAGTCTTTAGTTGGATGACAAAAACCTCAAAAAACGCACACACACAAAATCAGCTTTTAACAGCTGAACAGGGAATCAAAAGAAAATATCCTCCCTAATTGCAAAAGCTGGATCCGCCCCTGTCATGGCCGTTGACTTTACATGGTTGAATCTATATTGGTCATCGGATTGGTACCAATATCTGTCTGTTATCAAGGGCCTCCATACCCCCCCTACTAGATAAGGTCTATATATAGCTAGTCCCATGTGCATAGGGATTGTCATTTTCATAGCATACAAACCTAGGTTAAGTTACATCACAGTTTTTGGAATGCGAATAGTGAACTCATTCAAATGAAAACAATGTATGCAATCTTGCAGTAACAAGTTTTCCAAAATGATTTAGTTATGAAATTTTTGTTAAGAAGAAAAGGATAGGAGTATACAGTAATTGTGATGAAGTGTTCGATACAATACCTTTGTCATGAACATTGAAAAAGTGAAGTCAATACTAGTATTCCATTCAATTGCAGACTACAATGTACATGTATAAACCTGGCCATTATGCATGTACCACCAAATGCATCATAACTGTCCTGCTAATAACCAGTACCGGCCGCACAGAAACATTGTTAGCCTAACAGAGCGCTAACAGTAAGCCCTGTCACATCTTTCAGATTGTGAAGTCAAAAAAATTTATTTCAATGTGTATTAGTAATGCATTGTTGTAACATTAGGCATCGCTGCCACATTAGCGGTTGTGACAGGGTCTAGCGTGTTGTTAGCGTTAACGTTTCCGTGCGGTCAGTACAGGTTAATAACAGTAATAATTAACATGAATTGAAAGCAATTATCACAAAACATGTCTCTATAAAGTGCTTAATAGGTTATCATTTTTCCTGCATGATTTACATGTATTTACGTATTCCACTTTTCAAGCAACAACATTGATTCAGGGTTTGGCAGGTACAGTTTTCAGTCAACGGAAATTCCTGATGATGAAATGGCTCATTCTCGGTGAGTTTTAGGCTTTTACTCATAATGATGTCCCCTGCTTATTATTTTCATTTTTTGTATAAAACAGCTCAAGACTGCTTAGAGAAAGGAATCACCCCAATCATCATAGACAATACTAATGTCCACACTTGGGAGATGAAACCATACGTTGTCATGGTGAGTGGTACCTCGTTCACTTTGTCGTGCGACCCGTTACAATCGGCCTTTCGTAGCTGATCGGGAAAATTCTCAAGCTGGCTAAAAATCTTTCTACAATCAAATCTATTACTAGACTGACCTTAAGATGTGATAAGATCTGACATGATTGCTGTGATTACTCCAAGAGTTAGATCACGGTTTCAATCGTGGTGCAAATAGGTCTAATCAAGCAAATATGTGTTGTTTAATACTTTTTTTCAGCAAACACTTTTTCCTCCATTCTCTTTTGTTTCCTTTCCTCAGTTTCCTGCTCCTTGGTGAATTTGTTTTTTTTTTCTTTTCTTTATTCTTAATTCAAATTAAAGGACAAGTCCTCCCCAACAAAAAATCCAACAAGCACAACACTGAAAATTTCATCAAAATCGGGTATAAAATAAGAAAGTTATACCATTTTAAAGTTTTGCTTTATTTCACAAAACAATTATATTCACATCCTGGTTGGTATGCAAATGAGGAGACTGATGACGTCATCCACTCAATATTTATTTTGTATTTTATTGTGTGAAATATGAAATATTTCAATTTTCTCCTCATTATCATGTGAAACAAAGTTCTATTCCTCCTTGAACATAAATAAACTCACTGTTGCGACGTTTTGCCAATTATCAATTGGCTTCTTTGGGCGAATGACGACTTGGAATCTTTTGAATTGCCACCGTATCTGCACAATCTCAAACATTATAAGGGCCCCATGTTCATCCGGATCAGCATTCGCCCAAAGAAGCCAATTGATAATTGGAGAAACGTCGCAACAGTGAGTTTATTTCCAGTTTTTAGATTTAATTTCTTACATTGATCACGACTAGATGACTGAGAAGAATTTACATAAATTGATGTACCGTAATGTTTCATTATCAAGTCTCTGTACAACTTTGTCTGAATAGGGATAAGATACCATAGTTGTTTTTAGTGACCTCTGTCATTTCCTTTATTTCCTTTGTGCTTACTTTTGTACATGTGAAAATACAATTCATTCATATTCATGAAAGAGTAATGAAAAGAGAAGAATGTTATCTGTAAAATGTATGAGAGTAACAATCAATTCAAGTAATCGTTAAAGGCCAGTATTCTGAATTTGGTGGAGTATATATAAATACATTTACATGTATGATTCGACTCTGTTTAAATGTGTAGTTACATGTATTATTTGTTTTATATCACAAGTAGAAGACTGAGTAGTTGGCAATCGAAGCTACTACAGTAGCACAATGCTATGTAGGTTATCCCAGAGTAAATGTTTAAGTTGACTCACAATAATAGAGCATTGATGATTGGTATCAATCCCACATGTAGACATTTTTAACAAACATGTTTAGAATTGAATGATAATTTAACCTTTTTTTTTTGGGGGGGGGGGGAGATTAGAGGTTTTGATACTCCACACATTATTGCAAGAAGGAGTTGAGATGCAGCTGTGCATTATTGTTAATGGTTTACTGTTTAATTGTAACGTCACTTTATAGTAATATACACTGAAGCTGCAATCCATGTAGGAAATGAGGAAATAATTTTATTTTTTTAGAAGCTACTTTTTCACATGGGGTGATTTCAGATTGTTATGGGCTATTACTTTCATTTCAAGGATAACTTTTCACGCAAAAAAGGCAGTTATATGGTTGGCCTTAAAGGTAAATTGTGATATTGACCAGTTCTTTTCAAAACTTTTAAAAATTTCACTCTTTGTTTTATTCTGGTGTACAATGTATGTTGTAAAATATTGACATATTCTTGCATATATTGTTTGTGGCAGTTTTCGGGGCGACTCCTTTAAAAATAGTTGCCCTAAAGCGTTAAATTAAGGAAAGGTAGCAATTTGGGCTATAATGAGGGCAAAATTGCTTGTCAGATATTTCTATTGCTAGGGTCGCATTCAGATTCATACGTACATGTACCTGTTGTATCTTTACATAGGCACTGAAACACCAGTACCATGTTGTGATAAGAGAACCTGATACACCATGGAAACACAAGGCTGGAGAATTGGCCAAGTGAGTATCAAAAGTAGAATAGAATAGAAGAATAGAAATGGTTTATTATGGCAGTCAGTGGCTGAACTATACATGTCTATATAGTATAATAACTTACAAAAACATTATACATGTACATGAAGGAAAAATTGGATCATTGGGAAATTTCATTAATCTCAAGAACAGATAAGCAGTCATATACAAAGTCATGAGTGAATTCATAAATAATTTATATACAGTTTATGAAACACCCACCAGAGTACACAAGAATAGTGGTATTACAACAAATATAATGTTTTACATTCACTCTTTACTTTTTTATTTCTCACTTGATCCTTGACAGACGGAACTCTCATGGTGTCCCTCGGGTAGCGATTGCAAGGATGCTACAGAACTATGATCCAAATGTGACCGTAGAAAGCATCATGAGCAGCCCTGATAAGAAGAAAACACCAGAGTATATTGACAGTCTCGACCGAGAGGGTCCAGATATCCCCAAAAGAGACAGACAGTCTCCAAGGAAATCTGGACAGCAGAAGAACCAAGTGAGGAAACCAGAGCGAGAGGTGATTCATCAGGACAATGCGAGAGGAGGTGACAGTGCCGCTGAGGAGGGATGGGAAACTATGGGAGGGCACCATAAGGGGAACCACTGGAACCAGACAAGAGGAGGAAGTGATGCCAGGAAGGATCTGAATCAGAGGAACAATCATTCTGGACGCCAGAATGACCAAGTGAGCAAACCTGAGCGAGAGGCGAGTCATCAGGACAATACCAGAGAAGGTGACGGTTCCACTGAGGAGGGATGGGAAACCGTTGGAGAACATCATAAGGGGAATCACAGGAACCGGACAAGAGGAGGAAGAGATGCCAGTAAGGATCTGAATCGGAGGAACAATCTTAAGAGTGGCTCCCCCAGGAGGTACAACAATGAGCATCATGGAAGTAGATACCAATCAGACGGCTCAGATGGTATGAGGTCTCCAGGTAGACCAAAGAGTGCACCTTACAACGGTCCATACAGGGTAAACTCCCCATCTCATTCACCTTCACCTAAAGATAGAGGAGGTATGAGAAACGATGGACCCCAGCATGAGAATGAAGGATGGGTTTCAGCACCTAAGAGAGGGAAGCGGACCGGTGGAAACTCCCATTCCCCATCACCAAATCGTGGATTGGAGAAAAAGAGAAATATGAATGCGAATCAAAGGGGGCAGCAGAACAAGGGACAGCATAATCAACAACATCCTCAACACAAGCCATCTGATGCGGCAATAAGATTTCTTGAGAGTGATGATAGTTTGTCACAGGATCCCATGGAAAGATTGATGAATGATATTGGACTGGCGAGTTCAACATTGGCATCATCAAGTAATGGGAAAGAGAGAACGTTTGACAATGTAGAGAAGAATGGAAAAGTGTTTCAGAATGATGAACCTGAGACTCTCAGGGCATCACTTGTGACCGACACCCAAGCTCAACCTGAGACAGTATCAGAAGATCCCATGCTAGAAGTGACCATTGATGAGACAAAGTCACCCAGCTCAGGAAGCGTGAAACAAAACACTCGGCTCTCCAGTAGTGATGACCAGAAAGGAAATTCCTCTGCAAGTGCCTCATCTACAGTGCCGGAGGATCCAGCTTTGGGCAGTGACAAGAAAATGTTTGAGATGTTACTTGCAGAAAATATCCAAGGCAATGTCAATAGATCTGTGGACATGTCAGTGACAGGGAAAGTGGACATAAGTGTCGATATCACCGTGGACAGGAGCATTGAAGGGGACGTACCTGTACACAGTCATGCTGATGATGACAAGAACATCAACACCAGAAGAGATCCGCTACAGTGTGATGATCAAAAGACGGAGGGTGACAATTCTGTCAAAGAAATTGTTGCAGAGCAGAAACAACCACTGAATGTTAATGTTGTGACAAACCATACAGAAGCTCATGATTCCAAAACAACACAGAAGTCCATAGATGGCACTGAAAGAATAGATGGGGAGTGTCACACACCCTGTCAGGAGGAAGAAAGTGACTGTGGCATTTTGAAAGGTTTACCTCGCATTTCTCCTCAAGAGCCTGAGGACAAATTTGAGTGTGCACCAAGAACTAAACCTGAAGTAACATCTCCTCTAACAAAAGAGGATGAAGTATCAAATGAATGCCCCCGTGCCTCTACACCAGCATTGAAAAGAACATCGAGAAGGTTGAGTGGTGGTAAGTCTTCAAGGCGCCTTGCAGCAGTCTTTACCTCACCAACATCCCCTACCCCTCCTGTCTCTGAAAACACTGACTGGTCAAAGTTTGATCCATCAAGAAGCATTCCAAAGCCAACATTCCCTGTGAGTAAAGAAGAATCAAAAGATGCGGAAGTAAGTCAGTGTGACTTTAGTACTGAAACCAGTGGCCAGGACTTTGCATTTCTCCAGAGAATCATCAGTGGGACCATGGAACCTGGGGACCTTCCTCAAGGATATCTATGCAGAACAGCGGTGGCACGTTTGTTGAACAGCGCAGACAAAGGTAGTAGCAGTGAAGCTGGTAAGGACAGTCAAGATAGATCATCACCCATTCCAGTGTCATTGAAACTCAACAAAAGCTGCATGACTGAGGAAATCATTGAGGAGACCTTTGACCTTGAGGATGAGAAACTATCGATGATGCAAGGTTGCTTTCCTGCCTCCTCAACTAAAGATCTGAAGAGTCTGTTGGAAACTTGCAGTGGAGATGTTGAGATGGCAACAAATATATTGCTTGATTCATTAGCCCAATCAGCAGCAAACTCTCCAGAGGACAGGGGCATACCGGGAGATGTTTCAACAAATACCGCAGGGATTTCAGAATCTGCCAGCGTATTTTCAGGAAACAAGGATAATGTAACCAATGATTTTGTGAAGATTCTGCAAGAGCAAGATGTCAGAATAGGACCAAATATGGAGGGGGCGAGAGCTGAAGTAAGAGCCAGCTCTTCTGGCAATCCTGCAATATCTCAAAGAATGAACAATGAAACAAAAACCGATACATCGTCTTCCAGGATTGATGCTCTTAACAAATTAGCTAGTGACAGCCAGAGGTTTGCCAGTGAATTAAAGCAAGCAAACCAGATTATCTTCAGCAATAATCTAAAAACTTGCACTGAAGACATTCCAGAAACTGCTCACTGTAGACCGGGTGATGCAGGCTCAAACACAAATGACACTGTCGAAGCAAGGACAATGAATGACAAAGCAAGGGCAGATGGAAACAGTAACAATGAGAGTGAACTGCACAAACAGGAAGAGGAAACAGACAGTGACGACTCTGAGTATTTCAACAATTTTTACTCTGGTACAAGTCAATTGATAAAACCAAAGAGTGCCATGCGTATCACTACTAGCACCACTTCTGATGAACTACCAATGCTAGAGTCTTTTATTGAGGATCGGCAAATGCTACATTTGGCTGCTGCTTGTCACAGTCCGGATAATGCAGCACACGGTCTTTCCCTATCCAAACCAGATCCTCTTGTTCCATTGCAGGAACCGTCAGAAACTTTGGCAGTGACCCCAAAGCAAGTCACAGAAGACACGATTAAACCTGATTTGCAGACTGAAGATTGTGTTGCTCCACAGACAAAACCTGACCTTCCTGTAACCGAAAGTGCAACGATTGGAGGGATAAAGTCTTGCGATGATGAGATAACACCTGTGTCTGAACCGGAGAGTCGTAGAGTGGATGGAGACGGTTCGACCTATGTAAACAATATTCAAGAATCGAGAAATGAGGATAAAGAAAATTCTAGTTCTAGAGTAGATGAAGACGGTTCGACCTATGTAAACGACCTTCAAGAATCGAGGAACGAGGAGAAAGAAAGTTCTAGATCTAGCCCCAGCAACACCGAGAAGGATTCAAAGGAGTCTCTCAGTCAAGATCCACTGACAAATGACCATAAAAGTGGAAACACTAGTCCACAGCAACAGCAGCACAGAGTTGAACAACCTGAGGGTGACACTGTAGATAACCTGTTAAATGACATTCAAAGTTTGAAAGAGACATCTGCAGATGAGATGAGTGACTCAGATATACCCTGGAAAGCTGATTACGATGTTACCAAGCCCGAGGCGGAAGGTCTTCTCGATGAAGGCAATACTGCGGACAAGTTTGCAGAGAGTGGTGAAGGAGTGTACGACTATCTCGGGGGTATGGTGCTTCAGATGGATGCCGCATTTGCTCTTCAGCTCCAGGAACTCTTTGGCCAAGTAGGATTCCATCTTGATCCTGGTAAGTAGGAATTAGTCCTTGTGTAACATTAACTCAATCCTCTATATCATTGTTCTGTCGATACAAAATTACTCATGATAGTACAATGTTGTAAAAACATAAAACTTGCAAATAGATGGAATGTGCATACACATACATGTAGGATTTATTGGAGTACTGCATGAAGGTTGTTGCATTTATCTTGTAATCATATTAACATTTATATTTATAAATATATCACCCAATTCCTGAAAAATATTTTAAAGTTGAATAAATGAAATGAATAAATCTAGACATCTACAATATTAAATCAATGTTTATATTTTCAAAAAATGTTACATGCAGATGTCTTTCTTTGAGAAGAATTTTCACAATTCTTTTTATTGTATTGTATACCCCCTCTCTGTTTCTTTTTCTTCATCACTCCCGTCATCTTGCTATATGTATTTATTACTTCGTTCAAGAGCCTTTCATCTCCAAAGATTATAATTTGTCCATTAATAGGGCATTTGACAGTTTTTCACTTAACAAGGGTTAATGAGTAACTTTGTTGATCAATACAGTAAGAAATTCATCATAATCAAAATGAGCTCGTAGGCCAGATCAAATAGGTAAAACTTGTGATAATTGCTCTTTGAAGTTGGAGTGAAGGCAAAATCATTGGAAAATTGAGCATTGTGTGCTTTAAATACCAAAGCAGTTGGCATCATCATAGGCCAGTATTGTCATCACCATCGTCATGTTCGTCATCTTTATCATCATCATCACCATTATAATCATTATAATTATCATTAGTAACACTCACTATCATCATTACCGCCATCATCTATCTTCATCATCGTTATCATCACCACCACCATCATCATCGTTATCATCACCATCTTTATCATCACCACCACCATCATCCTCATCATCATGATTGTCATCGTCCTATTATCTCTTTCTCATCACTAATGATCCTCCATGTTCTTTTCTTGCGTTCTAGATATGCTGTCTCCCGATGACCTGAAGGTGAAGATCGGTTACCAGGTAGCCAAGCAGCTCCACTCGGCCTGGTCCAGCGGACTGGAAGAAAGGTTTCAAGACCAAGAGAGACAGGTGGAAGATATGCTTCAAAGAGGTATGATCTTTCTCTCTTCTGGCGATTCCATGTGTGTTATGTAGGACATTGAGACACATTTCATCTTTTGAACAAGAACAAAAACAATATGTACGTGTACCCTC
Organism: Lytechinus pictus; assembly: GCF_037042905.1. NCBI lineage: Eukaryota > Metazoa > Echinodermata > Echinoidea > Temnopleuroida > Toxopneustidae > Lytechinus > Lytechinus pictus. The sequence goes on from NC_087249.1 coordinate 43,075,138, forward strand.
GCCTACCTCGCTTTATGACATAAAAATAGTGAGTTTTGTTGGCTATATGGTACATTATTTGAGAAAGTGGGCAGTATCCACTCCCGTTTTATATTGAAATTGCAGTCACATTTGAATGCTTCAGAAACGATATGCCGCAACAACACAAAAGTTTAATACCAATATATATACCAAGTGGTGGCACTTAAGTGTTTACAGTATAATTTGTGGTGGTCTTTAAGTACATGTAGTGCAAGAGAGCTAGATGGGAAATAGCGGGGTGTTGTACTGGAATTATATTACCAAAGATTATGTTTGCCAAAAATGTTTCCCTACTGAACAGACAAACTTAATAAAAAAAAATATGCATAAAAAATTTCTGTCCCAAATCTGACAATGTGCTGTACAGACATTGTAAATATTGTAAAGGACATATTTGAGTTCATTCAGGCTTGTATAATCAAGTGGGGTATTTTTGCCAATCATGGCTCGGACAGGATTGACAACAGGAAATTCTTGGCCTTCAGTCGACCTGAATGGATGGATGTGTTTGTTTTGTGCATATATCACCATGACTCATTTCCTGTATCAAGGGAGTTTATAGAGTAAACTTTATAATTTGCCAACTTGCTTCTGTTTTTGTTGTAAATGACCATGTACAAACAGTGCATGTGTACTTTGATCATATAATTTCACCACTGTGCTCAAATTTGATTGTTCAGTTAAAAAAAACGGAATTTTCAGGGGGATTTATTCTATTTGAGGACTGCTCCCAGCACTTTGACATACATGTAGCATTGTCATTGTCTTCTGTTGAGTTTTTTAAAGTCTGTTTGCAGTAGATACAAGAGTTTCATCACAGTGAACATTAACATCCCAACTATTGCTGGATCTGTATCAGGAACATCATCAGTGTCTTTCCGTAGTGTTTTGAAGTACGTTTTTCCTATGTGTTGCTTCATGATGCATAAGCTAATGAGAATGTCTTCTTTCCGTCGTCACCTCTTAGACGAAGAACTCGCCCGGAGGCTGCAGCAGGAGGAGAACCTCAAGAAGCTGGCCAAAGCTCACCGGGACAAGAAACCCACCAAGTTCGTCTCGCCGGGATCCCCGAAACGGAGCAAGCGACGGCAGAAGGAGCCTGAGCCGGACGGAGCCGCTGCCAACGGGGGTCAAGACTCAAGGAGAGGGGAGCAGGTGTTGGTAGGAGGAGGGTTGAGGAATCTTGGTGAGATGGGAGCAGTAGGAAGAGCAGAACGGGGGAAGTACCCTCCGCCAGTGCAGAGGATGGAGGTGCCGGAGTTGGCGCAGATCATGGCGGAAGAGGAGTTGAAACAGGAGAGAGAAAAGAATGGGGTGAGTTTTTTATTTTGGTGTTTGTTTGTTGTTTTGTTTTCATCGCTCTATCATGTCAGTTTTCTGTCCTTCTAAACTCTGAATGGCTTTGAATTGTCATTACTTGAAACAAAGAAGCAATTATGTCTGCAGGTATTACGATACTTTTTTCTACACATGTGTTTCAGGGTATTTTTTTTATAATTTGACCTTGGTTTTTTGTTTTATTTATTTTGCATGGTTCAGCACATCATCATGAAGATTATGTTTGAAGTAGCATAACAAAATACTGGTCCATCATCTTTTGGCAGCATTGCTGCATCTGGGTTTTTACTCTGTGAAGAAATGTAGGATTATTAGAGAAAATATGAACAGGGACTTCCTCTTTTGGCCCTCTCCAAATTGTGCTCTGAATGTTTATAACAAACCTGTGAAAGAGAACCAAAAGACAGATGATCTACTTGTATGTATGAAACTGTGTCGCAAAGACTCACTGCTTGACAAAAGATAGGAAAATTTGATATTAAATTTTACTAAAATTTGTATTACCTATTCAAACGTTATTATTTTTTAATGATATTACAGGATATTTGTGGTTTAAAGATGGATTGAAATATTTCAGGGATTGAATGAATCACCATGATAAAGGAAATGATATTCCAAACTACCTTGATTTTGTCCTACATTCCCACGCTCATTGTACAGTAAATGCACTGGCTGATTTGCAAATATGGCGATACTTCATGATTCGTAAATAGTGAGGATCATAATCTGTTTGGGTGAAAGATACATGTAAAAAACATTGTGACTGTTGTTCTGTCTACTCTTTGATGTATTTCAATTCAATGTCTTTATTTCCAAATCATTAAAAATTGTACATATTCACATTCACAACACATAAGATCATATAAATGCATTTCAAATCATTAATAGTTTACATAGAAATACAGTAAATGATAAATGCATTATACATAAATCATTCATGTATAATAAAGTAGATGTGGAAAGGGGGACGACAAAAGCAAAGCCTGTGGGTTAAAATGTTCCCCCAGTAAGAAAAATAGTAAAACTGTTTACACTATTAAAGACAAAAGTATTTTTTTTTTGTTATATCTTTATATAATTTTTTGTATATTAGGTTTGGAACAGCCCTAGTCCTGTAAGAACAGCCCTAGTCCTGTAAGAGCCAACACTATAGCGACTAAACTAAAGCGGGATCAGCTGTTTGAGGCCTTTCCAGATGTGGACAGAAAGGCCCTGGATGAAATATTCATTGCCAACAAGTAGGTTTCTTTGAAAGGGAAAATACTATGTAGAATCAGTTTATACTTAAAGAGATTTGGATTGGTAACGTAGAGTTGTGTGGAACATGACTTGATGATGTTAGTCCATGGTCAATGGGGAGTTTTTTTCTTCCACGATGCACAACGCATTCAAGAACATAGAAAATGTATTGTCGAGTGCCCTTCATGACAAAACAACCAAGAAGTCGTTGTTGAAACAGCAGTTTCGATGTGGACTCTGGACAGACGACATTTGCAATTTTTTTTACAGCTCCAAAACTTGTGACAAAACTGCTGTTCAAGTTCACCAATTTTGGGCAAAGACCTCCCATCTATTCGTTCTCATTTGACGGGCATTTTCAATATTATTTTGCTGTGTTCTTGAGTCCGTTGGGCGTCGTGGAAGCAAAATCTCTGACTTCTTTCATCCAACGTAATTCCTTTGCTTCTTTCATTGGCATATCAAGGGAGGTAAGAGACTGGTATTTAACAATTTTACCAAGATGAAAGGTTAAGTGTTGTAATTTAAGACAGATAAAATAAATAGTGTTGAAAGACTGGTGTCATTTGGCAAACCATACATATACATGTAGGTAAAATATTGATATATTTAAATTCATTGAAGTAGCTTGATTGATTTAAAGCCAGAGTCCAGAGCATTGGGCAAATGAAATGAAATGTTTGGCACTGCTTACCTCACTCCCCTCAAAATAAAAGAAAATAGATTGATGAATGAATAAATGAATAATAATAGATAGATGGATGGGTGGATGGATGGATGGATGGATGGATGGATGGATGGATGGATGGATGGATGGATGGATGGATGGATGGATGGATGGATGGATGGATGGATGGATGGATGGATGGATGGATGGATGGATGGATGGATGGATGGATGGATGGATGGATGGATGGATGGATGGATGGATGGATGGATGGATGGATGGATGGATGGATGGATGGATGGATGGATGGATGGATGGATGGATGGATGGATGGATGGATGGATGGATGGATGGATGGATGGATGGATGGATGGATGGATGGATGGATGGATGGATGGATGGATGGATGGATGGATGGATGGATGGATGGATGGATGGATGGATGGATGGATGGATGGATGGATGGATGGATGGATGGATGGATGGATGGATGGATGGATGGATGGATGGATGGATGGATGGATGGATGGATGGATGGATGGATGGATGGATGGATGGATGGATGGATGGATGGATGGATGGATGGATGGATGGATGGATGGATGGATGGATGGATGGATGGATGGATGGATGGATGGATGGATGGATGGATGGATGGATGGATGGATGGATGGATGGATGGATGGATGGATGGATGGATGGATGGATGGATGGATGGATGGATGGATGGATGGATGGATGGATGGATGGATGGATGGATGGATGGATGGATGGATGGATGGATGGATGGATGGATGGATGGATGGATGGATGGATGGATGGATGGATGGATGGATGGATGGATGGATGGATGGATGGATGGATGAATGGATGGATGATATAACATAGATGGATGGACAGATGAATGGATGGACGGATAGACAAGACAGATAGATAATGAATTAGATGATATATAGATAAATTAATACCTGATATATAAATAAATAAATGCATCAATAGATTTATAGATTTTTTAAAATAACACAAATGTAAGAATGTCACAAAGAATAAAGCAGGAAGTTTCAATTCCATGTCATTTAAATACCTGTGTTGCTTTTTTAAAGCTATGACCTCCAGGCTACAAAGTGGGAAGTGAATGCTGTTTATCAAGAATATACTGATCCTGTCAAAGATGTGTTCAGTCCTGAAGCTCTGATAGAGATGGAGAAGAGGAGAGAGAGCTCTCCTGCTAGGAGAAAGGTAAGAAGAGATTCTAGCAGGAAACGATGATTTCATGAGAAAGTCTTTGACATAAAAGGTCTATTCTCACCATGTTATCATAAATCAGGGGGTGTTTTCACAAAGATTTAAAGTACACACCCGAAGAATCAAAAGTATTTTATAATGACTTTTTGTGGTCATCATTGTAAAGGGGAAGTATTACTAATCAGGTATATAACTTCACTTTTTAAAATAGTGATTAGAGTTTGCAGAAATCAGCTCTCAAAAAATGACTTATTTTCATGGCATATTTCTGCCTTCAACGGTCCTTCGCCGAGCTCCAGCTGAGTGACGTCACACTAAGAGCAGTGAGCAGCTGAGCTGACAGCAGCCCATTGAAGATGATCTTTCCAATCAGCGTTCTTTGCTCTTGAATTGTTTATTCCTCACAAGATTGGTCTTAGTATATAGATAAAAGTTTGAATTTTCTGAACAGTAAAATGAAATGCGCATTTAACATATTTTGGTAACCGATATTTAGCTTAGAAACAAATAATTTTTTTCAAGAAATACATGTGAATAAACAAAGCATATTTTCAATTAGAAATCACACTTGCGTCACATTGATATTATAATCAATAAAAAGCATAGATATTCTTCTTCACGACTGAACAAAAATTATGAAATTTCATTACGTAGCAAAGTCAAGGAACCCCCCAAAACACGGCAATATCCATCGCGTAATGATTGGAATTGCAGTTGAATTGCCGAAGCATTATGAGGCAACAGCAGCGAACGGACTTTGTTTCATATACCATTAAAAACCCGGAAATGAGAGGCAAATGGTCTGTGGCCAAACCTGTAAGGCCTTTGTTTTGATGAGTGCGGGGACCCTGGTTCGAACCTCTGACTCAGGGATTTTTTTAAATTATATTCCTACCCAGCTCTTTTTATTTTCATGTGAGATTCTATTCAGACCTGCATTTATTAAATCTTACTTCTTAATTGCTGCTTTTGATTTTCAAGTTCTTGATTAGATTCTACACGTATTTGGGCAGGGATGGGAGGGGTAGAGGATGAGTTAAAAGTCAAGTCCACATCAACAAAAAATTATTTGAATAGAGTAATTTCCCTTGTTTTTTTTGGTTTTTTTTACTCAAAACAGTTATATACACAAAACAATGATATGCAAATTAGAGTTATGTCACATCACATTCATTTCAATTTTTTGGGCATTTCATTATTTAAATTTGAATCAAAGTTTTTATGAAATTTTCTGCAATATTTTATTATTTTTCTTTAAATTCAAATGAATTTTTGGTTGGGCGGACTTCTCCTTTACTCTTCACATAGAATGCATAGCGATATTTATCCAGAAACAAAATTGTCTTAAAATATGCAAACCAGTAATTGGACACATGTTCACTTTCCTTTCATCCAGGCCACTTCCTCACATCCACCAGGCTTACCGTCTTATAACAAACATGATGAACCATCACACAACTGCAAACAAAATTCACAGTGCTTCACAATAAATATTTCACTTTTGTTCATACATGCAATGAATATCATGGAAAACAAATAAAAGGCGTACCCATTTTCAAATATCGTTTAAAAGAACAAATATATTATACCTTTCGAGAAAAAATTGTGACGATATATTCACGACACTTAACTTTCAGCAATCAGCATGTTATAGAACTGATACAGAGTTGCTAACAAAATATAACTATGGGGCATTGCAAGAAACTTATGTTCAAAGCGTAAGTCTCAAATTCAAGCGTAATAAGGTCGAGTTGCACGTGCAATTCAACTAAATGTTTTTGTTTAATCAAAGGACTTACATGTACCCTTGATTTGGGACGTGTGATTGAGTAGAAAATTTCTCACAAAATGCCCTAGTTACATTAAAATTGTTCTTTGGTTTAAAATTGTGTGTTCGTATTTTTGACAAGCTGTATTCCTGTCCAATTCAATATTATAGTCCTCTCCAAAACTGCGCTAAGTTTATGTTTCCAAGATCAATGAAGATAAATTTCCTCCTCCAGGAAAGCAGAGTGAAGAAAAAATGGCCACATGTCCATATCAGAATCTCCCAGATTGAAGTAGTAAGCAGAGACCAGAGTCAGCAAGTGTGCAGATCTGTATGTAGGAGAGAGAAAAAAAGAGAAATAGTCTAAATAATCAAATCAAAGTATGAATTTTATTATGTTGATGATTAAGAAGGACTACAAGAAATACTGTCTGCAACAGCCACAATATTTTTGAACAAATTGGTTAATAAATGTACTACAGGCTACGGTAGGAAGTATGTACACTAGTAGGAAGCCTACCAGACATTTTTAGTTTGACTTTAATCAGTTTATATTCTAGTTTTGGTGCACAGATTATCATCATCATCTGATACAGGAATAAGTCGGTGCAGTGGCATGTAATTCCCTTTCGACGACAAATAATAGGTTTAGACTGTGAAAAGTTCCACTCAGAGCACCAGTGCTCTACCTCAAGTGATGCTCGTGTAAGCTCCACTCCACTTCACTACCGCTACACTTACACGTACGCTACCCGGGTATAGGTGTAGCGTAGTGAAGCGGAGTGGAGCCTACACGAATATCACTTGAGCTGTGCTCTCTGGGTCATTACAAAGAGTGCATTTATCTTCATTGTTAAAAGAAACACAAGACTCTAATTTCGGTCAGGAATCAGGGTAACCACTGCAGTGCTGAAATTTTGTCTGGCTTCATGATATCCTAATTCCAAGAATAAAAATAGCTTAATTAAACATTCCTCTGAAACTGCAGATTTTTCAGTCTAACCAAGCCAAGCCATTGCCTGGCCAGTTTATTTAGAAATCTGACTGAAGAAAAAATCTGCCGCAAAACCTTCTTAAAAGACTTTACGAAGTCATGCCATGGATGGTAGTACAGCATGAAATAATGCATGATTCTAAAATTATATTAGATCTGTATCTGTCATCTGACCTGAATGCATCGTCAGTCAGACACCAGAACAAGTACAATTTCCAAACATGCTTACCTATGACGCCTTTTGTGGATGGATCAAACAGCAACATCGGCTCCCCTTCAGTCCCGGCCCAGCGGCAAGTAGTGAATGGCCCGCTACAACTTGGAGTTTTTCAATAAACACTGACTCACTCACTCACTCAGTCACTGACTGACTGGAGCAACACAACGACGCCTGTCCAGTGGACAAAATTGGTCTTAAGTTTTTAACAGTTCCCAATTAATTAAAAACGGGCAAAGTAACACAGTTCCGGTTCACTTTTGGTCTGAAGTTGTCAAAAACAGAAATCTGATACCATATTACATGAAGAAAACGGTAAATTCGGAAGATATTGAACAGGTCAGTAAGGTGAAGCACAGAGGGATGATGAGCTCGTTTATTGTGTGACGTCATTATTCTCAACTGTTTTCTAGTGCGCGATTGTCGGTCTGGGGGCGGCTGGGGGGCTGAGAAGGGTCTCTGATAATTTCATTTCTTGCATTTCCACGACATCTATAAGACTTTTTAGTGACATATTTGTGTATAAAAAGACAAGACCTTTCCATCCATATATAATTTGTCTATAATCATCACTTTCGTGAATTTTCTTTGTGTGTGTACTTTAAGTATGACTTAGAGTTGCACTGAAATGTCTAGTTGCTTGCGGTATAAAAGGCATGACTGCATTGGTCAGATCATGCAAAGTGGATGCGCACTACTGTGTATTGATCAATAAGATTGTGGTTGCATATCATGTACATGTATGCGTCGGCATTTAAGTGCGACTCTAAGTCATACTTATATCTTTGTGAAACACCCCCATGCTCTGGGGCCCGTTTCATTAAAGACTTGCAACTGTTGTTACTTTAACACAATGGCAACTGCCATGGTAACAGGGCTCAGCAGCCAATCAGAATCAAGGTTACCATGGTACTTGCCATAATGACAAAGTTACAACAGTTGCAAGTCCTTTAATAACAATAAACTAACTCTGTTAATTCGTGAAATCTAAGCTGGAAAATGATCACACAGAAGATTGCCAAAAAAGATAAGCTCATGTGGGGCAGTTTATCAATATTGCTTGGAAAAGACCCTATTATTGGCTGGAATGTCATGCTTATTGTGCTTATCTCTCGGCACTTTCACTCTTTCTATCAGGACAATTTGCTGCATATTTTATTATTCATACATTCATACACTTGGGTGGTCATTTAATTGGATTATCTCAGAAGTTATTTTGGGATCACTACCAGAACTTGCAGAAACATTTAAGCCCACCACACTCAATTTATTTCAGCCTAAATTCAAGTAGGCTCTAATGACATTGCATTTTTCGAAATCATGAAAGTGTGATGATGAAGTTGAGTTCCATCATGATTAGAATTAATAGGGACATAGTGGGAATCAAGTATCAATGATCATCTTGCACAAGTCTTAGGTCACATGATCAAGGTCAAATGTCATTTAGGGTCAATGAACATAGCATTTTATTATCATATGATTGTTTTTTTTTTTTTTCTATTTTCGTTTTTAAAATCAGCACTGCTGCTATATTGAAGCACGCTCCACTTGTTTTTTTTTATTAAGAAGTAGCATTCTGTGCACTTTTTTGGAAGCCATCCTGTATACCCTCTTCATTCATCTGTCTTAATACAGGGAAAGGGACAGTCTGACAGGACAGACGGTCAATTCCAATCAACGGAGAAGCCTGCTTACGAAGACTACAGAGCAGAAGCCACCTTGCACTTCAAGCAGAGGGACGAATGCTTCAAGAAAGCTGCTAAGGCATATCACTCTGGACAAAAAGAGCTGGCTGTGCATTACTCCAATCAGGTGTGTTTTTGTACTTGAACCTTTATGGCCCGTATTCAGAAGTCAGGTTTAACTAAGACCACAGTCTAACCTGTGCTAAAATTATAGGGAGCCAAAAAATCAAAAATTATGTTTATGTTGTATTTTTCTTATGTTCACTATTTTGTTTCCTTTTGCTTTTATAATGAGGAAAATAATTCCCAGACAATTATGAACAATTTGGGTGTCATACGAGCTGGTAAATTTAATGTGTACTGTAAGGGATTTGTGCTCCAATTGGCTCTCCATAGTTAAACCATAACTTTAAACCACGGTTTGATTTAAACCTGAGTTCAGAATACGGGCCACTATGTTAAAACTTATACCATTTTATTTTTCATATCGTTTACCTTTTCATACATAATACCTTTTTCATACCTTATACCATAAACATATTGATACTATATGCCTTTTTGAAATTTATACCTTTTTAAGCCTAACACCTTAAACCTTGTAGCTGTTTCATGCGACCCTTTGTCTTAGAACGGGTCCTGAATTCTGGAGGGCCGGCCTGTCCCTATCCTCTATCACCTTCATCCAATGATGAACTAGCCATCCTTGATGCGCGCTGTTTCCTTGTATCTTTATATGTCGTAATGTAGAGACCCAGGCATGTTCCGTTTTCCCAAAATATATTGGGTTGAGACTTGAGAGGGAATGTGAACAGGTGAATTATAGAATATTTCATTTCTATTGGAGATGTAAATTTCTCATTGTGGTGGTTCGTACTGTAGTAGTCAATGGAGATTCCATTTAATGACACAGTTTGGAGATGATTTGAGTAACAATTGTCATAGTTTAACTACAATTGATCATTCAGCATCTCATACAGATTATCACAATTAACACGACACCAGTTATCTGAAATTACATCCACATAGTACAACTTCGTTATACGATCCTGTTGGAGAGGAGCAGGGAGTTCATCATCTGACCGCGAGTCGTCGAGGATACAAAATAATAATAATGATTAGACTTATATCGCGCCAAATCCACTCTGTAGAGTGCTCAAGGCGCTTTTTAGGAAATTATAAAGGAAATTGAGAAGAATTGAAGAGAAATGTTTTAAGGTATTGTTTGAAAGTTTCAGAGGTCAAGCACTGTTTAATGCTTTCAGGGAGGCTATTCCATAACTTGGAGGATGAGTGAACAAATGATCTCCCCCCCAGGCTTTGGAAACTTTGGGGGTAACGAGAGAACTGGAAGAGGAGGAACGTAAGGATCTTGAAGGGGTATAACTTTTGATCAGTGAAATGAGGTACTGGGGAGAAGAGCCATGGACACAGTGGAAAGTTAACAACAAAATCTTGAATATAATATGTAATGATCTTAAAATAGGAGTAATGTGAGTGCGCCTGGTGGATAGAGAAACGATGCGAGCGGCAGCATTTTGAAGTTTCTGAACTTTGACTAACTGATTCTGGGGTAGATTGAACAAAAGGGAGTTACCAAAATCGAGACGGAACAAAATTAAAGCGTGAACCAATATTTCTGTGGCCGGTCGAGACAAGTACATTGGCAGCGAACTGATCTACAAATAAAAGATATGTGATTCGACATTGTCATGTGAGAATCAAAACCTATACCGAGATTGCGACAAGAACTTGACAAATTAACATTGAGGCCAGAAAATGAGATGGAGTCGATGTGGACTTTACTAAGCTGTACTTTGGAGCCAAAAAGAAGAAATTCACCACGATACTCCAATATTTATCCATAATAGAGCTCTCACATACCAAAAGCGCCATCAGCGTCTAATGCAAGATAATCAAAACCGTAGCGGACTGGTTTGCTACACAGAGCCCCCTCTTAGAGTAATGTGTCCTCACATTAATAAGAGGGATTCCAAACAGTTTAACAAAACAATCAAATGTATTGAATCATGCATCGATGTATAAATCACACTGAGAGTAATATCCTCTTTATATACATTCCTTATATTTATACAACAAACAATCTCTTCTATATCCTTCATAACTCCTTTCTATCAGCTCTTATTGATAGCAAGATATTCATCATCATCATCATCATCACAATCATTTCCTGTATAAGAATGTGTTGATTCTATGGACATTAACTCTGAATATTACTATTACAGTGAATGCTTTCTTTGCAGAGAAAGCAAAATTAGTTTTATGGTACTTTTATGGAGAAGATGTGCTGGAAGAACCGGTGCGTAGAGATGAGATAGGTCTGTCTGAGCTACCTCCATAGCTGCTTGGAGATCTGCAACTAGTTCCCTGCTGGTTTTGTCTCTGTGGGCTTGGTTTTCTACACAGCACCCCCTCTTCGAGTAATGTGTCCTCACATTAATAAGAGGGATTCCAAACAGTTTAACAAAACAATCAAATGTATTGAACTATGCATTGATGTATTAATCGTACTGAGAGTTATGTCCTCATTATACATGTATACACTCCTTTAATAATGAAACGACAATCAATCTCTCTATATCTTTCAAAAATCCTTTCTGTTAGCTCTTATTGATATCAACAAATTCATCATCATTATCATTAACTGTATAAAAACATGTTCTTTCTATGGACATTAACCCTGAATATTACCATTACAGTGAATGCTTTCTGTGCAAAATTAGTTTCATGTATACTTGTGCATCTATAGGACTCCTCCTTGATTATTTATTTGACAGATAATTGTGTGGTGTTTTACAAAACAACTTTATAACTCAACATGCAGTATAAAAGTATGAAACTTATATTAAAAAAAACAAACATAACAAATGAGGTGACTTTCGGGATCGGCGGCAGCCCCTAGCGCAAGGACTTGGTTAGATTGTGCCGCTGACGGTGATAGCCCGGTTTCATTGGTCTAGTTGGCTTCCTAGAAGTGGGGTCTCGATCAAGAAACCCGTTGTGTACTTGGGCCACATGTTTCTTCAGTTCCTTTAGCTCCTGGCCTCTCCAGTCGCAGCTCTCTCCTGACCGGTTAACGTAGCAGCACTTGTAAGCCATGCAAAACAATACAGAAAAGAGAAGTTCATGTCTGACCAATTTATCCAGTTATGTGGGGTTCAAGATGGTGAATGGCCTTTTTTCATACTCTATTGAAACATTATATAGTCCTTTTAAGAGAATTTCCCAAAGTTTGTTACAGTCTTAGATCAACATTCCGTAGACCACGAATCGTCTGAACGTTCAACTAAGTCCTGAGAACCGTTGAAGCCCATAGAGTCTGCGGCTTCCAGTCTTATCATTTCAACGGGCTCTGCCTCTTCTATGATGGAATTCATGTTCTGTCACATACACAAAGTCTAAAGTCTCACCATGATTAATGTTAATTGAAAAATTATTATCAGCAGTAGTTCCATAACCTCCATGATGTAGAGTTGTATGTCTGTACAAAATTAAAAAAAAGAGAAAAGGTAAGGGAAGGTCAAAGTATTGCGTACTTTTTTTAGAAGTAGTCGGGAGGTTTTCTCATGTCCTATGAGATGGCTTATACTGATGTTTTCAATGCCAATTGAGATTTCATGAATCACACAGTTTGGAAATGATGATTTAAATAACAATTGTCATAGTTTAATTATAATTAACCATTCAGCATCTCATACAGGTTATCACAATTAACACCGACACCAGTTACCTGAAATTACATCCTCAGTAGTAAAACTTTGTTATACAGCCCAGTTGAAGAGAATGCAGGGAGTTGGTCATCTGACCACAATCCAGCGTCGAAGTGACAAAGAGGCTGTTCTCACTCAGTTCCTTAAACTAGTTTAGTGGAAACTAGTTTAGTGGAAACTAGTTTAACGCTAAGTGAGAACGGTCGAAGCGCTCTTGGAAGCGCTCTTCCAAACCAGTTTGGAAGACCACCTCGCGATGTAGTTTTCAAGATCGCTTCGCATCGGAAAAGTGGTTTTAGCGTAAGTGAGGACACAACCGTTCTTCGGGAAGCGATCTTCGCACATTTTGAGCGCGCTACTCCACACGACAGGTGTAGAATGCCTATGCTGCGGTTTCGAATTTCGCGCGAAACGTATCTCCCCACTGAGAGCGTTTCCATAGCAACAAGAGCGCTATACGTGAAGTGATTTTGAAAACCACTTTCGTGTGATCAAGTGAGAACGCTAGCAAAGCGATCTTCCAAACTGGCTTTCTGAACCGGTTCCCAGTAAACTAGTTTTAGGAACGTAGTGAGAACAGCCTCAAAGTCATTGTGATACTCAGATATCTATAGTCTGCAAGAGCTGCCTTACACTGTGTGTTTCGTCCGTAATAAAGCCCTCAAGCGCCAAAAACGCCATTTGCGGTTAATGCAAAAACCGTAGCGGACTGGTTCGCTACTCTACCTTACCTAAGGAATAAGAGCAATTCCATATGAAAATGTGAGATATGTACAACATCTTCCCTTTTATGTGGGAATTTTCTGGAATTATTTGGAAGTGATTTCTAGCTCTTATAAAAAATTTTAAATCGTTCAATTGATCACAATTCAAGCAATTCACAAACTGAATGAAGAATGGAGAAAAATCATACATATAAGAAAAAAGGTGCATTTATTTTATTGAATTTCCTCTTTTACATGTGCTCCCATGTACATATACCACATATCATTATAATTTGTTCTTTTACATTATACCTTTTATTCTTTATACCCATCTGGTAGACATTGTACCTTTTATTTCTCTCACATTATTCTGTGAAGCAGGGATGTTTATGAAATGGTTGCTATGCAAATTTGATGTGACAGCCAATGAGTCACTGACATTTTCTGTGTTGTATTTTATCATATGACTTTACCCTACTAGAATTCAAGTGGCAATTCATCTTTGATTGTTTGTTTTCAGGGACGTCTACACTCGATGAAACTGAAGGAAGCCAACAGAAGAGCTGCAGAAATGATGCTCAAACAAAGGTAATGATTGCCATTACAACACTGAAGCATGGATGGGGTGTTTCACAACACTATACAGTATTCATGAGTTTGTCACGATTTTATGCATAGCTGACTGGTAACCTGTTCGTATCCTAAATGAGATCTCAAAAGTTCTGAGGTAGTTAAAGTGGGACTAGCTTTCTTACAATCCTGCTCAAATTTTGACAAGACTATAAACTGTGTTAAGTTGCTTGTTAACAACACAAATTTTAATTACACATTTTTATTTTGACTCAAGCTATAAATGGGAATTTGATTTAGCACCAAAGAATGTGTACCAACCATGCAGGAAGTATTAATTCCTTTTGAAATTTTAGCACTTCTGTTATCATTTTGTCTGAAGTTACGCTTTTCTCGGCTGTAATTTCCCCTAAAGAAGCAACCGGAAAACATACAGGACTACCTTCTCTTCCATATATTACTGATGCTGAAGGTGGTGTAGACTCTTGAGATCATGGTGACACATTATGAAATATTATAACATGACTCAAGATACTGTAATGAAATTGCTATGATGTTATAAATTGTCTGTAAACCATCATGAATTTTTTCTGTGCAAATATTGATAATTTTAAGAGGGTTGAAGCATAGAAAGTGGACAAATTACACATTTTGTCACTTCATGCTACGTATTCCAATCTTTCGTGGAGATGGTCATAACTTTGCAAATAGCCTTGTGATTCAGCCCACTTGACAATTCTGATTAATGTGAAGTCCCCTTTTTATCTTGCTTAGGAAACATGAAACCGGTGCGAACAAGCTAGATCTGCACAATCTCCACGTGGAGGAAGCCTTAGAGGCCCTCCAGGAGGTTCTGTTCGAGAGAGAAGAGAAAATAAGGCGTGGCACCCCATCACCGGGGCAACAGAGGTACCTAGAGGTGGTGACAGGGCGGGGCAGGCACAGTCAAGGGGGTGTGGCCAGGCTGAAACCAGCCGTAGAGAAGTTCTTGGAGCAGCGAGGTTACAAGTAAGGATAAAATGATTATTTCTTTCTGTTAACCCTAAGAAGACTTGGGGGGACTGATTCAGCCCCCCCTCGACATTTTTCGTGATAAATCCGAGGGAATTTTTTTGACTCGGTGGCTCACTGACTTTTTACAGTCAAGTCTCGTGCAACTTTTGAGACCAAAATTGCAACCCCCGGGTACGCGGTTTTGAAATTATGCAACATTTTGTAAGTGCATGCAGACCCAAAATTGCTCAAAAACATGAATTTGTGTACAAATCCAATGCAAATAGTGTTTTAGCCAAAATTCATAAATGTATCATTTTTTTTCCTTTTACTGATTAAAATCAATTAATTCTATCTTATATACATGTATGGTCAAAATAAAGTCCCCGACAATTTCCATTGAAAAAACAATAAAAAATAGAAAGTAAAAAAACAAAGAAATTTAGAAAACAATAAAATACATTAGAAAAAAAATGTGATTTTCAAATTCTTTTAAAGTACGTTTGATCAGATTCATATAAAGTGTCTGTGTACCAAAAATTAGCATTTTAGGGGCATTATTTAGTTAATTAGAGCAAACTTTTGATTTTACGCACAAATTAGCATAATTAATTAGCATTGAGATTTTTCGCAGAATTTGATCTTGTAGTTTTGTCGATTATGCCATGGGTAACACTCGTGCAAATTTTTGTCGCGATCGCACGACCGACAGCCCCCCCCCCCCTCAGTCTTCTTAGGCATCAAAATAGCCCAGTCTCTTTAGGGTTAAGAGTGGTCGAGTTGATTGTGTAAACTAGCTCTGTAAGACATTCAGATTGATGCAAACTTTGGTAGTTATTAATCTGAATGGTACATGCCTTCTTCCAGCTCTGGTGTCAAAGAATTGTAATCTTTATGTATCTTTGTGAAACAAAATGTAAACTTTTTACAGTTTTGATGATATATAAACCTTTATGGATCACAGTGAGTTACGATAAAATTCCTGCGAACTGTCCTTATTTAATAGGGAGTTTAGGGACAGTTCACGGCCCCGTCTTACAAAGAGTTACGATTGATCCAATCAATCGTATCTCTATGGAAATCCATCTGTGTCATAATTTTTTCTACAGGAAATTTGCACAATGTCCTTTGTAAACAAAGAGAAGCACAGTGAATTTTCAAGAAAACAATGAATGCATGAATATACATCATAGCTGGAAAATATTTTGAACAAACATGCATAATAGATGTTGACGTTGCTGGCCTTCCATAGTCGCGATTGATCGGATCAATCACAACTCTTTGTAAGACGGGCTCCTAGATTTATGAAGAAAGAGAGAGAGTTGATTCATATATTTGTGAAGAATCGGTCTGTAATGTCCAATTTTCAGCCTCTGTCTTCCCTCTAGTCCCAACCTCTTTCTTGGGTTTTAAGGTTGGAGGTACATGTATGAACTTATAATGATTGTACAAGTTCCATACTTAGTTCAACACAACCATGTTTCTACATTATTAGAGCAAAAAATGGTTTGACAACTCATGTAATTATATCAAAAGAAGTAGTGACTATGTGAAATTATTGGCTCATTTATTTGCCACTGTTTTTTCTATCATTATTTTTGTGAAAGTGAATCAAACTTTAATGTGCCAGAACTATTGTTTCTTAACATCCAGTTTTGATTAAGTATTAAGCTTGTTTCGTTTGTTTATATTCTTTCAATTCAACGTATTATTGAGTTGAACTCGGCCTTTAGATTTCATACAAACATTCATAATTTTCCCTCAAAATTATTTCAGCAGGCAGAATTCTTCCCTTCTTCCTCCTGAATAATAATTTTCATCCTGGGGGGTGTTTCACAAAGATTTAAGTATGACTAAGAGTCGCACTTACATGCCTCATTGCGTGCGGTATAAAGGGCATGACCGCATTGGCCAGATCATGCCTAGAGGACACGCACTACTGCGTATCGACCAATAAGATCGCGCGTTGCATATCATGTACGCGTCGGGATTTAAGTGCGATTTAAGTCATATTTAAATCTTTGTGAAACACCCCCCAGGTTTCATTTTCTTTCAGGATGACCCATGAATTTCTTTTCAGTAAATGGAGCCTTATGTCATATCCTCATTATTTTTCTTTTCTTTTTTGTTCTTTTTTGTTCTTTGCAGCTTTACTACACCCAATGCTGGCTGTCTGAGAGTGTACTTCTCACCGTGAACTGGATCTTCTCTCCCCTGACCTGAGCTATGGTTCAACATACAGATTCTCGTATTACCGAGAAATGAATTCTAGGAATTTAGTGTTGCAGCCCAAAGACATACCAGTACTGCTGCAACATATCCTTATCTACCTGATGTTAGTAGTCTAGTTGCCTGTAGCATCTAAGGGATCAAGGATCAGGCTTTAAACAATTGAGAAGTTCATGAAGATGATTATCGGATTTGGGTCCTGACTCACCATGTTTTTTTGTGTGTGGGTCTGTGCATGAGACTATCCTGGGTTTTTCAATGAGGTCACAATGAGGTCAGAGTGAATTCTTCATGAAGTCCCCATGAGATGATAACATTGTATGTAAGCAATGTATGTTAAACAGTGTTTCAGGAACAAACAAGTACTCGAATGTTGCTTGATTGTGTTGTGTTTTCCAAATGTAACACATTGATATAATAATAATAATACCAACATGCTTATATAGCGCATATCACTGCCAAATGCGTCCCTTTGCGCTTAATTGGATATTATTACCCTGGCTTTAGCCCCGCAGCCTTTTACAGCACGGTGGCATTTCAAGGAATAAATTCCTGCCAGGTACCCATTTACCTCACCTGGGTCGAGTGCAGCACAATGTGGATAAATTTCTTGCAGAAGGAAATTACGCCATGGCTGGTATTTGAACCCACGACCCTCTGTTTCAAACTCCGAAAACTAATCCACTGGGCCACAACGCTCCACACATATTGCATCACATGATTCTGTTCCGCCTCAAGCAAGATGGAGGCACTCGTCTGAAGAACCCAGATGTGTGGAAAATGTTCGTTGAGTAATCCTATTCCTAATCTTAACCTTAGCATATATATGTTTCATGATTGAACACATGACACATCATTACATGTAGATCAGAAGTGGGAGACATGGCGCAACAAATTTATCAGCTGGAATGAGATTAAGTACATATTACTTTTAATTGCAAATTTTTTAATATATTCACCGTTTAATTGGGAAAATTTGTTCCAGAAATGGCAAAAATGTTAAAGAAACAGCAAATGTCTCTCTCTTTCTCTCTTGGCATTGATGTTGCTCATTTTACTTCTAAAAAAAAACAGCACACACATAAATACAATAGGTATTACATTTGCATGCTTACGTAACGGAAGCGCTGTGTGTTTTAACACCAAGCTTGTGGGCGTAGAGGCATCTATTAAAGCCTATCACTGATATTGACAAGTGTGCTGCATTCCCATGGAAAAAATATCAAATGTTTTACACTATTCCACACACATTTTTTAAATTATAAATCTTGCATGTTGTTCCATGTACAAACAAGAGGCACCGACTAGTAATAAATCAAGTAAAGAGAATTCAACATGTAATAATAACAATAATAGTAGCTGGATTTATTAAGTGCTTTTTGACTGAGGATACAAAGCGCTGCTATTATAACTCCGGCTTTAGCTATGCTGCCACATAGGCGCTGGAGCATTGAAAGAATTTCTTCCTACCAGGTACCCATTCACCTCACCTGGGTTGAGTGCAGCACAATGTGGGTAAATTTCTTGCAGAAGGAAAACACGCCATGGCTCGGAATTGAACCCACGTCCCTTGGATTGAAAGACGAGAGTCATAACCACTAGACCAGGACGCCACCACTGTACTCGTCATTCACTATAATAATGTTCCTTAAATTTTGTATGATCTATATACCCATATTAAAGCTATAGATTCAATTCAGGTATTAATTGATTAAATAAATTGTTAACGCTCATCTTTTTGTTGTAGTTTGTTTTAGTCCACTTCATATTTAAAGTATTGAATTGTTTAATAATAGATAAATATGAATATCTGTACTTGAATTTTACCAGATTCAACATCAACACATAAACAGCCATGGCATTGTGAATGTACATTATGCGTACAGGATCCACATGGGTTGGAATTTCATGATCATTAAGTTCGACAAAATTATGAAATATCCTTTCCATTTAAAGCAAAATTCCAGGGGACTTGTCAATTTCTTTAAGAAAGTTCTGAAAAATTATTTGAGGGGTTTGTGTTTTTTTGACAGTTCTTGAATTCATGCTCAGGCAGGCCCTGCATGCATGTCTCATTTGGGTTCCATAACACAAAGGTTAGCGATTAATCGTACGCTTGATTTTCATGATTGATTGTACATTATAGTCAATGGAATCAATCGTAGAAAAATGTTCTACGATCATTGCTAAGTTTTGTGTTACGGGCCCCGGATCAGCTTTACATTTCTGTAAATCAGTATCTTTTATGGCATGGAAATGTATTGTACTATTTTCCTCTTGGCATTCTCTCTCTCTCTCTCTCTCTCTCTTTTTCTATTTGCCTCTGCCTCTCAATTGAAATAGGGGGAGTTATTTACCGGGTAATTAATAAAAGAGCGATTATAGGGCTGAGTGTGGCTGAGTTAGGGTGTGTTCAATGTCAGTTTCCAAATTTAACAGCAACATGAATCATGATAGAAAATGCAGTATAAGGAGAAACAAAAGGGTGTGTTCAATGTCCCCCATTCCTGGTCATAAAAGTAAACTTCTTTCAAATCATGATTCGGAGGAAAATTTGAACATCAAAAAAATCAAACGCGATTAGCTCAGAATTTACGACGTTCGTCATCGCGAATGCGACATTGAACATGATTTGAGTTTTTAAATGTCTTTATATTTGCTCTCGCAGTGGAAGCCTACACAAGCAGATGCCAGAATTGACCTTTCTTATGATGGGTCAAACTGTGCACTAAAGCTGCGCTAACGAAAGTAGGAAATTTAAGGACGATCGACAAATAATCAGCTTTATATTTTCGACACTGAACAGTGTTTGTGCTCTGTGTTTTGTAATTGAGTTTTTAATAATGATTGCTGTTTAAATTTGAAAATCAACATTGAACATGTCCTTATAGTGACTGGTATCTTTTGCCGGTGTGCTTTATTCACATTTTTTTTTTTTTTTGTTTAAGAGTTTCTTGTAAAAGGTACTGTTCTATGTATTATCAGGAAATTTTGCGTTGTCATGGATATTCTCATTAATTGCTCTTTGGTAATGCGATTGAAGTTTGATTGTTCACCATTTGTTTACATGTTTATTTATTTTTTGTTTATTTATTTTTTATTTATTTATTTATTTTTATTTGGGGGGGGGGCAACCCCAACCCTCTTCCAAATTCCTAGCCCCCCCCCCCATAGCCCAAACTATAAAGGGCTATAAATACTGCATATCAATATAATATGGTAACATAAATATAAAAAGGACATTGTGACAATAAATCAGAAATATATACAGTATAATTGAATGTAAAATCACTTGCAGAAGATGGATTGTCATTGCAAGCAAAAATGCTTGAAAATATGACAAACAGAAACATATATTGATTATATAATCATATTGAGTGAGCAGAATGGATGACTTTATTAAATTATTAAAATATCAAGTAAGAAAAAAAAAACATACACTTGCTACAACATATATTCATATGAAAAACAATGATGATGGTGAAAATAAGAAGAAAATAATAAGATAAAGAAGCTGGAATCTCCTACCTGATATTTATAGATCTACATAACACACAACATTGTCATGAAAAGGTCAATTTGTTTGCTCACTTGTTTGATCATTCACAAGTATTTAGAAAATACTCCCTACATGTCTACGTTTAGACCTCTTAAAGACTTCTTAGCCCATCACTCCGCCAGTAGTAAGTGTTAACTTGCCCCAAACCCTTTCTCCACTATTAATATAAGTAAATTGTGGATGGGTACGTATTAAATAGTGTTCTGAATTTGCCTTAAGATTTAATCAAAATTTTGTTTTCTCTTCACGTGAGATGACATATTTTTCACCTTAATTACATGAAGGCAAAATATTAGGCAAATTTAGTAACTGTTGCATGTATTAAAAGCCTGTTTTTTGGCTTGGTCAATTCCTCCAAGAACATCTGTCACTATTCCAGCGCATTTGTAGATTATATGATTGTATATGCTCTACAACTGCTGTGATGATGAAATGAAATAAAAACACGCTTTAGTTTAGTGGATGTATTCAAAGATTGAATAGGAGAACTTATTTAGATCGGGGGAGCGTTTCATGAAAGGACTTGTCGGACGTTTTATCCGACAAGTCCCATTTTATCCGACAGTTACCATAGTAACAGTACCTCTCAACCAATCAACATCAGAGAAAGATGTCAGATCTGACAACTTGTCGTATGAAAATGTTGATGAAACACTCCCCGGGTGCAGGATCAATATAAAAATGACTGTATACTTTTTTTTTCTTTTTGATATAAAAACACCTGTAGATTAGGCCGAGAATTGCTGGCTATGGTCTTTGAAGGAAGCACACTGACATCCAATCACATAATTTGTGAGACAAGTATTCAAAGTGTCCCTTTTTTCCTAAGAAAACTAAAAACACGCCAAGAGGGGGATTTCATTT
Organism: Lytechinus pictus; assembly: GCF_037042905.1. Taxonomy (NCBI): domain Eukaryota; kingdom Metazoa; phylum Echinodermata; class Echinoidea; order Temnopleuroida; family Toxopneustidae; genus Lytechinus; species Lytechinus pictus. The sequence goes on from NC_087249.1 coordinate 43,096,959, forward strand.
CAATTATTCCCACAGAATTTACAGTTAAAACGAGATCCAGCCCCAACTATTTTTTTCAGTTTAATTGGAAAATTCAGTGATTCTTGAGTCGGCCTGTAAATTACATTATTGACCCATTACCAAAGCTATATGTGGGATTTAAAGCATATTATCTTTTACTACCTGTAAAATGCTGCAGCTCAGATGAACACAAATGTGGTTTTCTTGTTATTGATGTTTGTTGATATTAATTACAAATTGATGCTGCTGTTATTTTGTATTTAATTACATACAACATTACAGTTTGTGTGGAGATTGATTGTACTTGAAAAAAAAAGGCTTTTCAGTGGCGGATCCAGGGGGATGGGGTCACAGCCGGCCCGTGCCAACCCCCCTCCCTTTTGAGAGCCATAATCAAACTTTGTAATGTAAATATACCGTTTTTACTCAAGTGAGGACCCTTTTTTTTTTTCCTTGTCAAATTTTCATCGGGAAATGTACCCCCCCCCCCCCCCCCCCGTCAGAAAATCCTGGATCTGCCCCTTTTTGTGGTGGTGGTGATGTTAATATTAGTAACTGCCTGAGACGCCACTACCGTTTTGTATTAAGCTTTGAACAGTTTGTATGGAGAGTGATTTTATTTGAAGGGGGACAGGTACATATTACTTTATTAGATCTAAAGCATTTTGACTTTATATATGCTTTTCTTATTGGTGGTGGTGTTGATATTATTAAAGGACAAGTCCACCCGAACAAAAAGTTGATTTGAATAAATAGAGAAAAATCCAACAAGCATAACACTGAACATTTCATCAAAAGCGGATGTAAAATAAGAAAGTTATGACATTTAAAAGTTTCGCTTAATTTCACAAAACAGTTATATGCACATCCTGGCTGGTATGCAAATGAGGAGACTATGATGTCATCCACTCACTATTTCTTTTGTATTTTATTATATGAAATATGAAATATTCGAATTTTCTCCTCATTGTCAAGTGATACAACGATTAATTCCTCCCTGAACATGTGGAATTAGCATTGTTTAATACTACATGTATATGTTTCAGTCAAGTTGGTCCTTCTTGTCAAATCTATAAAAAATGAAATATTGTATAATTCAAACAATAAAAAACAAAAGAAATAGTGAGTGAGGGACATCATCAACTTACTCACCTATTTGTGCATATCACTGTTTTGTGAAAAATAAGCGAAAATTTAAAATGTCAGAACTTTCTTATTTTACATCCGATTTCGATGAAATTTTCAGCACTATGCTAGTTTGATTTTTCTCTTTTTATTTAAGTCAGCATTTTCCTTGGGTGGCCTTGACCTTTAACTGCTCAAGATGATGCTGAGCATTAATACAGTTTGTATGGAGATTGATTTTATTTGAAGAGAGACAGGTACATAATGCTTTATCAGATCTAAAGCTTTTTGATTTCATATTGTATTTTTAAACGTTTATTGCTAAATTTAAAATTCCCCTTCATGTAATTCACACAAAACCATCAGCCGCCAACAAAGTTTAAGATCTTTCTTGGCCATGTTATTTATCAATCATGTAAGAAATAGAATTTTATTTGCTTGTAATTATGAATATGATGTGCAATGTGTAAATAATGTTACTTTTCCACTGCTTGTGTCATTTAAAAGGTCACATTATGTGCCGTTGTTTTGAAATATGTTGTATATATATCTTTAGAAAAATTATGGGATATCTTTAAGGGGGAAAAGCCACAAATAATGAAAAGAAAATAGTGTATGAGAATGCCCCATTTTATCTCACGTTATTTTCCTACAAACATTATATTTTTATCAAGTTTAATTTTTTTTTGCTTCCTTGACATTTTTAAAATTCTTTTCATGCCTTTTCTTATTGTCTTCTACATAGTATTTCTATGGGTATATCAAATATCTTGTTTTATTCTGTTGTATAATAATTAATCATGCCATATGCTATTGTGAATATTGTTTCTAATTTCAAATACATGCAGATGCATTTTCATATAATTATTACTACCTGTGAAGCTGAATTGGAAATAAATTCTGATTTGGATTTCACAAATATTGCATGGGCTTGTGCTGATGTGTATTGTGTTAAGAGGTTAGAGGGAAAGAGTTATAAAGGAGGAAAATATTTTGCATAGCCCAGCACAGGCAAGTGGGGGGGGGGGGGGGCAAGGGGCACATGCCTCCCTGACCTGTGTTACTAAGTTGTACACAAGTGGTACACTGAGTGACATATGTATGTAGTGCCCCCTCCCCCTCTCAATTGTGCCCCTTCCCCTTTTGAAAATGTTTTTTCTTTTAAGAGTGGGAACTTTCGTTTTCTTTCTTTTTGCTTGATGGGAGAGAAATGTGGCCGATCAAAGAAAATATATTTAAAACAAACCCTACCCCATGGAACAATTTCTGCCCCCCAAACCCCCCCCCCCCCATAAAAAAGAAGAGAGAAGAATAAATAGCAACAAAATGAGAGGTATATACATTTATATATATTGTGTTACTCTGTATTACTGTAATCCAGTTGAGAATAACTGAATCCCCCCTCCATCAGAATACCCGGCCAACGCCCGTTACTCCGCCAGCTGGATTTGGATGGGATATGGTCACTGTACTGTGCTACGTACATGTGAATATTGTAGAGGAGGCTGCATTTCCCTGTGCCAATATGCCCTGTTGAATAGTCGAGGGTGTCACCAGCTCCTGAAAAGTATATAAGTGTGTCTCTTTTTTTGGGGGGGGGGGCATTGAGCAAAAAGGAGGATTTTGGGAGGGGGCCAAGCAAAATGGTACTGCTTTCTTCAGGTTTTTAGTGGGATGATATGATTGCCCCCCCCCCCCGTTTCACACCTGTCCCCCACCCCTAGTTATATATGGCTTCATGTTTTAAGGATTTTCATGTTATTTAAATGTTATTGTAAATCAAGAAGAATCATAAATACATACAATAGATTGATATGATAACAATAGTCAAAACCAAAAACATAACAATAATAAATATTAAGAATTAATATAGAGAGAAAAATCAGTATTTTGTAAAAGATATTGATTAAGAACAAGCTCCGAAATTGTATGTTTAATATATTTATAAAAAAAAACGGTAGACTCTTGTGCATCGGAGAACCCGGGGCATCCCCGTCTAAAATTGCACAAGGTTTAAAGGGGATTTCCCCATGCGAAGGTCAGTGGGATCAGTGGGATTCCCCGATTCAAAAGACAACAGGTCATAATACCATGCACTGGGACGGTGCAGTGCGTCTCAGGACAGCAGAAACGAAACCGAGAATTATCGATGTTTTAATCATAGCTTAAGTTGATCACAAATATGATTTTCAATGGCATATGTCATTATAAAGCTTTCAATAGGCTGACTGTCGCTTTTAATAGGCTGCTAATTTTGTTGACGATCGGCATTTTATGATGGTCCTTTGTAATCAGTGAAAACGCACCTTTTCGGTTAACGAAAACATGGAAATGCAAGCATCATTTTAAAACGTTGCTATTCATTTTTTTAATATAATTTCTTCGATTGCACAATTAGGCATATAAACACTTATGGATGCTGTAAATTCATCAATAAGGTCGTGAATAATGTGAAAGTCTTTAATACGATATTGGTTCCAATTAAAGAGTACAGGCCTAGCATGATAAGGTAGATGGGTTGCAGCCCTCTTATCTAATTGGCGGCGCAAAAATTGTAGACAAATATAAGAAGAGGATAAAGATGGAGAAAAAAGGAAAGAGAGGAGAATGAAAAGGAAAAACATGAAAGCAAAGAATATAAGGGGAGGGGAATAGTATGTAAAGAACAACATTTCAAGTAACTATATCAAAATAAATATTCCGCTGGGGCTTCGCGCTTGAATTTTCTTTACATATTTCGATCATGACTTGAGGATTACATATAAGTATTATAGAGATTGAAATGTCCCATTTTGCTGGTCAATAAACAAAGCCAGCTCGCACTTCGCGCTTTCATTATTCTGTTCAGTGACATACATGTTCATAAGAAACAGAAAGCTTGAAATATTTAGTTTTCAGGTCCGATAAGTGATTATCACCAAATCCATGTCTTGCATTTTGTTTTGTGAGATTATATTTCTTGGAATATTATACTCTTTTCTTTTCAGACAACATTTCACTTTGATTTTGATGGAGAAAGGTGCGAGACCCGACGCGATGTGTTTTGTTGGTGAAGGGGGGGGGGGGGGGGGGGGGCCTAGATTACATATTTTTTTCTCTCTTGATTGAATGGCAGAGATAATTACCCTTTAGACAGACGTGAGTTATACAACTCATGCATACATACAGACCTCACCTTTCAACACTCTTCTATTCTTCTCTTTCCCTTCTTCATTTCATGAAAATCACCGGGGGTGCACGGTCTGCCCCGCCCAATTGGTGTAATTTCGTCATAGCCCCAGAGGGGCATAGTGGGCCAAATATGTTGAGGAGGCTAGATACGGCGCATCGCGTAAAATTTATTTTTAAAAAGTTGCAAGCGAGCGAGCAAAAGTACCGACATTCTTTTAGTACAAAAATCCATGTAATAGATTTTAAAATAATATTCAGAAAATAATCTCATATTTAATCCTTTTCTCTTTCCCTTTTCTTTCTTTTACTCTTTTTTTCATAAAAATATATAATATATATAGTTTTTTTTTTTTTTTTTTTTTTTTTTTTTTTGGGGGGGGGGGGGCAAACCCCCCCCCCTCCCGTCTTCCACCCCATACAATACATTATTTTAAAACAAGAATTTCTTACATCGGGAATCCTTATACAAGGAAACATATTTCTAGCTACCCATTTAAAATGGGATTTTGTTGTTGAAGTATACAATGGGCCCGAGAGATATCGAAGAGAGGCCAGTACATGTTTTTGTTTTTACATTTGACCTTCCCGAAATAATCAAGCGTTATTGACAACAATACAGATAAAAAAAAATTGATTACCTGTATAGCAAATTAAGTGAATGTATTAGCATGTAAATTACAGTAAATCTAGAAAGCTTTAGACGAGAGAGTTTTTGCATTTACTATGGAGACACTCGATCTCTACAACGTGGTAAAGCCAGGGTAGTAATAATATTATCATGTTAAGCAGGGCCCGCTGGGAGAACAGTTTTCGGAACTGAAGTGGCGACCTATGATGACATTATTATTATAACGCATTGATTCTTTTGAAAATGCGCAATGAAAATCACAATGGAGAGCAGGGGTGGCGATCCTGAGGAGGGGGACGGGGGCACAGTGCCCCCCACTTTTGAAGCACTGAAAAGGTGCCCTTTTTTACGCAAGAAAAATGCCCTCTCACCTGACGATGTGCCCCTCTTATCGGAAGAGGACCCGTTTTACGTGTTACCTATAGTGCCCTTTTTCGTATAAGTGCCACTTTGTTTCAAAATAAATGCCCCCTCATGAACGCGCATTGTGCCCCTTTCATCGGAAGAGGACCCGTTTAAAGTGTTACCAAATTCCCTTTCTCGTATAAGTGTCTTTTTTTTCTTTAAAAAAAAAACCCTCACGAACGTGTTCTAGCTGTACGTGCCCCTTTCACCCGAGAAGGTGACCCGTTTTATGTCTGAGCAAATGCTCCCTTCCCTTCCTGTAAGTGCTCATTCTCGAATTAGTGCCCCTTTTTACCCAAGAAAAGTGCCCCTCACGAACATGTCCTGTGTCCCTTTTACCTGAGAAGGATCCGTTTAATGCCGTTAGCAAGTGCCCTTATCTTATTGGTGCCCTGTACCCCTTTTACCTGAGAAGGACATGTTTTATGTGTTAACAAGTACCCTTTGCCTTCTTATAGGTACCTGTTCTTCATATCAGATAAGTAAATTGTCCTAAAAACAATTATTTCCGTGTCCGATGAGCGCCATAGGTTTCTTTATTTAGCGCCGTACGGTTCTGCTTCTGCAAGTGCATAATGAATGAAAAAAATTGTAAAAATAATCCTTCGTGCCTTAAGTTCATGGGTCATGTGAGTGGGGTAGATGAAAAGTCTTTCTTTTACTTTGTTTTAAGATCATGGCCGTACGCATGGGGGGGGGGGCAGTTGCCCCCGCCAAATTTTTTTTGAAAACACATCTTTTTACTGCAGATTTTCACAAAAGTATACTCAAAGTCCATCAATTTCAATTTTAACAAAATGCAAAAGCGCTTCAGTGATAAGCGCTTGGTCGCTTCGCCCCCGCTTTTGAGTTTTTTTTCAAAAAGTTTACGCGTGCTGCCCGCCCCCACAGCGAAAATTTTCTGCGTGCGGCCAGTTTAAGATAGTGCCTTTTTTCGAAAGAAAAGGTGCCCTGTTTCCCTGTTGCCCCCCCGGCCCACACTTTCAACTTTGCTCCGCCGCCCCTGGCTTTTGTGAAGTTGGTGGACTAGCTGGGACAGCAGATCATCAGCATGATTTGCACCGGACGAACAATTGCAAATAATTATGTCGTTGTCCAGAGTCAAGAGATTCCGATGCTGTCCTGATCCACCAACTTTCGACAAAAGCCTCTCAGCTCTCCATTGTGATTTGACTTGCATTTTCAAAGGAATTGCTGCGTTATAGAGATCGGGTGCATCCTGAGTAAATTAAAAAAAATCCGGCTATCATTTCAAGAAGCCGATCAGTGAGGATGCTAACGGGAGCAGTCGAATTCACCTCCCTCTCTCTGTATAGGCTTATGTTTCACTGGGTTTCATTGCCAAAGAAAACAGGTCGTTATATAAATCCGTCACCCGTTAGTTTTACTTTCGCCCTGCAAAAACGATACTGATAAACATTACAATCTAGGCATGAAAACCAAAAATGTGAGAAAGGTAATCGAATTGTGCTTGACAATTTTGACAAATGCCGATGGGGAAAATGGGAAAAAGAGAAAGAGGAAGGGAAAATAAGAAGAGGAAAAAATCGCCCACCCGCTCGATCATCTTTTCCTTGACTTCGTTTGTCTCTCCCCCCCCCCCCCTTTCCTTGACCCTTTTCCTTTCACCGCCGTCCAACGCGCATCGACAGAATTTGTGAATTTCCGACACCCCCCACCAAAAAAAAAAAAACCGAAAAAAGCGAACTCCGGTACGGTCAACACGATGCCCTTAGGCTATTAGCACAGGGAGTTGATCCCTTTATATCTCCATGCAGGGAGTTACTCCATGGTATGGTACCAATTAAGCAATCTCTCGCATTCCCCATCAACCTGCAAGGCTGCAACCCACCGGCGAACATCAGCTGATAGAAAACATTTATTTCCTCGCTCTCCTTCTAAAATGGGGATTTCCCCCACTGCCTGAGCACGACTTATTCTTCCGCAAATATGATCAGTTCTATATAAATCTGAGTCGGATAAAAAGTGAAAATAGTGGATGATTGAATACCCTTATTGAACATGGAATGATTACAGTTTTCCTCTGATCGAAGTTCAGTACTCAATCATAAGATTTTAAAAGAAATACAGGTAAGTTTCTTTGAAAACCTAAAAAACCCGACTAAATATAAATACGCGCAGCATGCAACCTATCGATAATCGAGAACAGCAGCGAAGTCGCGATCGTCCGCGATGTCCTTGTGTTGTCTGTGGAATTTTTGTCTTTATTGTGTAACTTGTAAGTTTATCAGAATGATTTTTTCTTATCTAAATTTATATTGTTTAATGTCATATCTGGAATGATTTTGTGGTATACTCAGGCTACTAATTGACTGAGCTAAAACTCTTTCGCGACTGTCACTGCACTGCCCACTGACTGTCACCGGCACGACCCGGACCAGGGTCGTGCCGGTGACAGTCAGTGGCCGGGTCACGTCAGCGCCAGTGTCTAAGGCCTAAGGCTAAGCCACTCACCACAGCTCACTTGCTAACGTTAGACCAAAAGCTTCAGTGTCTGTATTTGGGTTGTTCCGCTGAACTGCGTTGGCTCTATTACAGTAAAATGTCAGAAATTGTTGAATAAATCCCCAGAAACGACGGTTATTCCTGTCTACTCACTTGCCTGCTTGCAGTGGCTAGCATAGAGACAGCTGGCAGCCATCTGTTTCGAGGAGTTTTTTAAATTTTTTTTTATTTCTCCTCGTACACAGACGGCTCGCTATCGTGCAGCCACCATTAGGGGACTTACAATGCAAAATCCCCCCGTCGGGGCTCTTCAATTTTTGTCTTTAATGAATAAAACTTGAAAATTAGTGCGACCGAAATGCAAATTAATGTAGTAGCGACTGCCCTGGGCATGCTGGGGGCCTGGGTTCGGCTATTTTCGGCGGACTTCGTGAGGATTCGGCGGGGTTTCCCGACCTGTGACCTGGGGTCGCGGGTCGTTCGCTATTCATACATCACATTTGCCCCGGGGACCTCGACACGTCTTTAGACAGTGTCGAGGTCCTGAATGCAACCACTCATTATCACCGGAGTACAAAACTTCGCGATGTTTGGCATTAGAAAACCGATGATCATAATGAATTAAAAATCTAACGAGTAATATCAATCTTACCTAAACAAACTGTTCCTAAATCAGCTTACCTTTGAAATAAGAATAATGAATACAATTCCATGAAATCCTTCAAAAGAGCATCAATTTTCGGACTTTGTTCCAATCGCGAGATCGCCATGTTTGAGGTAAAATTCTGCGCATGCGCATATGAATATTTATAAGATGTCGTCACTGCATGCCTTTACAGCACAGTTTAATGAATATGCATGTCAGAAGAGTGAAAACTTTCGGCAAGTCGTCTCTATTCAATTAAATCGTGATTTAGGCATATAATTCAATACCATTTTTCATTTTTTTTTTTTTTTGAAAAAAATAGATATATATTTATGAAAAAAAATATTTATTTCATATATATTTTTATTTTGTTACATTTTGTGTTTTTATTGTCATTTGTTATATTCTTTCTTTCTCCTTTTCATTCTTTTTTATGCTTTGTTTATGGGAAGGGGGGGGGGGTAAAGCGTGACTGTTCGCTTGGTGTGTGTTTTATTTCATATAACTTCCTCAAATTATTTTGATTTAATGATACTAAAAATGAAAAAAATATTTATCAATAGTGTGCTTGTGTTTTAATATATTCAGAGATTTCTAGATCCGAATTTTTTTAGTCTGTATTATTATTATTATTCCCTTTGTGATTATAAAAAATCCAACAAATATTTACAAATGGATTCTAATTTTACATTTAGAATAACCAATTTATGATTTTCTTAAATATGAATTCTGATTCGATAACGTAAATGATTTCATGTTATTTATCTTTTTCACATGTTATAACAATGAGGAAGGATTGAATATGGTTTTAAAACAAAAGGAAATACTTAAAAACAATTTTGCCTGCTTTAAAAAGAAATGCTAAGTCAAGATGTTAATATATAATTATAATTTAAAAAAAAAATCTGCCGCTTTGATAATCACCAATCACCATTTGTTGTTTAATTCACCGCATGGCAGTATCATAATCAACCCCTCACCTGCCCCCCCCCCTTTTTCGGGGACGAAATATCCTCAATTTTTGGTTGAAAAACTTTTTTTTTTGCTTGTCAAATTTTTCATTGGCCCTGTGCCCCCCTTTTGGAAAATCATGGATCCGCCCCTGATTAAACTCATTTATATGGAGCACTTCTACACTGTCAAAAATATTTTTAACAACGCTGTTTACTGTGAGAATTGCATAGTAGTTGTTTAAACATTTTAAACAAGTGTTTAAAATTTAAACAATCATGTTTAAATCATTGATAATTTAATATTTGAATTTAATTATTGATAATTAAATATTTAAATTTAAAATGTGTGTTTTAAGATTTTAAATACTTGTTTAAACTGTTTAAACAATTACTGTGTGATTCACATCGTAGACAGCGATTTTAAATTTATTTTAACAGTGTATTTGAATGATTAGGAACTTAATTAATGGCGCAAAGTAGACGACAGGAGATTGATGACATAAACTTCCATATAATTCTATAGTAATATTGTACTTTCTTTTTTTATATATACGGCACAATTTTTATAACTCCCCCTTTTAAATGAGGAACAGGCCGTCCGTGGTCCCCAAATAAATTATGACCGACTAGTAAAGAGCTGAAAAACGGAAGGAGTAGCCTTTGTGGGTATACGGCATTATCATTATAGAGTTTACCACCCTGACCTATAAGGATCGGGAACGTTGGTGATCATTTTGAATAAAATATGACTTCATATACTTTGACCTATAATCTTAATACTAATTCCGTTCCCAAATATTATTCTTTAAAACTTGATGCCGCCACAAAACAAACTAGCAATATAGCCGAGATGAAAAAACGGGGTAATAAAGAAAAGGTAAACAAAGGAGAAAAACAAGGATTTTCTCGCAAACATGCGCGGAAGTAAAATTTTAGAGAGAATGAGAAAGAAAATCCCGCAAAGCTTTCTTTTTCGCCATTGTTTACCCCTTCGCTATCACCGTTTCTCTTCTCTCTTTTTTTTTTTTTTTGGGGGGGGGGGAGTTAGGGTGGGGAAGATCATCCCACCGCCTCCTTGCTACGTACTTGTTATAAAAAAAAGGAAAAGGTGCATGATAAAGGCCTATTGGTATGTTATGACAAAATCTATCACAAAATTTGATTTCTGCGTCAATTCTTCAATGGTATAGTAGTAGTCATAGGCGGCGGAAGCAGAGGGGGACCTGTCCCCCCTAAATTTGAGATGGGGGACGGTCCCCCCCCCTAAATTTTTTGTTGATAATTTTTTTTTTGCTTGTCAATTTTTTTTACCTGTGTCTATCCCAAAATTTCAATTTCAGGTGGACCCCCTGATTTTTTTGGCTTCCGCCACCAATGGTATTAGAAGTATATAAGCTGATTTAGCGTCACCATGATTTTCATTAATTCTTAAGCAAAAACAATATAAAGAATGGGATGTCTTTAGGAAAAAACCCTTTTGGACACCTGGAAAACAATCAGACAAGCAGGATTTGCGGCGACTTTATGCGTCCTATAATGAGCAACTCAATTCTTAGTAATTATAGGCTTATACTTATCCCGCAGAGATTTATATACCCAATTATTGAAGCTTAAAAATGCCAACAAGATGAAAGATAACATATTAATTTATAAACAAACATATGAATTATAATCACATCTCCGTTCAAACATAATACAAATTAATAGGCATCAATTGTATGAAAATGGTTGTTGGATGATAATGAGATTTGCATATATTTTCATTTCATTTATTTTAAATTCTCATTAAAACATACAACATACAATTGAAATTAAAACTAAGGATACATGGACAGTATACAAAATAAACAAAATGTGGAAAACATAACAAGTGAGAGAGAGATAAAAAAATATGTGGGAGCCAGCATTGGATTCCGTGATATTTTTAAAATAATTTTGCATCACGGAGTCCTCTAGGCTAAGCCAGCAAAGCCCTGTCAGAGGCTGGGTTCCAGAAATAGGCATCAAAATCTTAAAGAGATGGTTTGCTGATCACTCAATAATTTTGATCAACGAATATATTCCTTTAATATATGAGTGTTCATTTATTTCTTCACTTTTTTATTTACATATATCTATACAGTTTCCAATTTTAATAATAATAATAAAAAAAACGTGTAGTACGATACCATGTGCATAATCTCTTGAAAACAATGAAGAAACAAGAACAAAGAGAATAAAGACAAAAAAAAAAAAAAAATGACGAAGAAAAAAAGGAAAAAAGAAAAAAGAGCAAATAAAGAGAAGAATTTAAAAAAAGGGAAGAAAGAAAAAGAAAACAGACCCCAAAAATGAAAAGAAGGTAGAGGAAAAAATAAAAAGAAAAATAAAAAAAGGGGAAAAGAAAATAAAACAGAACAAAAGAAAAGAATGGAGGAGAAAGAAAAACAAATAATTCAAACGAAAATATGTTACTTCTTTCAAAGAAAAAGCCGAAGCTAAAATAGTTGCCAGGCAAAGGGTGAAGCAAGAATTTACGGAACTAGACTCATGAATATTCATAACAATCTCTATCCGACGCATCAAATGATAGCCTTTTGTCGGGGCATTCTGTTGTATTATCTATAATGGACTTTAGTGGTATTGGCAGGATCTGATGATAATAAGAACTTACTGAAATCGCATATTCAATTATTTTATTTTTAAAGTATTTTTTCTCTTTTATCGTTTGTTTTTTGTTTTTTGCCCGTTTGGTAATAAAAATCAATTTATCTCGTTGCCTCGTCAAAAGGCTATATCAATCCTCCATTGCTTCCTGTACGAACGAGTTTTAATGCACACCGGCAAAATTTTCCGACGTTTTTGCTTCGTTTTGGGGAATTATTTCGAAGTTTTGAGGGCCGCCCATATTGCGGCTTAAGTTGTAAGTATGTATTGATTCCTTTTTAACAGTTTTGTGCAATTTTATGTATTTTTGATTGATTCCCGATGCTCATCTGATTTCATCTGGTGAGTCGGGGTGACTCACAACGCAGCCCGAACACAGTACCGTATGGGTACTAGTATTCAACCCGGCATAATTCAAAGATTTTGACATATTCCCTAAAATATTTAGAAATAGGGAATTTATCTTAATTTCACACCTTTGTTAATTCCAGGGTAATCTGTTGTCGATATTTTCTTTGTCAATCTGTCGACTGTATGCGCGGAGGATCGAATTATGCGGCGATGGCCTTTTGCTGAATGGTACTAGTATTCAACCTAGTGAGGATTGATAGCAAATCTCAAAAGGGTTTATCTCTAAATTAGATCTAGATCTATGTAAATTTCTGGCTTTGATTAATTCCCTGTTAGGTCTCATCTCAAATGGTCTAGTCCATAGTCGGATGGGACAAGGGCAGATTGAGAGACAGGGCCATCTTTCATCGCTAGGTTGAATACTAGTGCCGACGGGTTGAATACTAGTACCAAAATCCGTCGCCGTATAATTCGATCGCCCGCGCACACAGTCAACTGGTTGAAGAAAAAAATAATGCAAAAGGAATAACCAGCATTTGCTCTTGGAAATAAGACGGGTCTGAAATTCAGGTAAATTCTATATTTCTAAATGATATATTTGAGGAAACTCTCCAAACGGGTTGAATACTAGTGCCCTTACGGTACGTGTTCGGGCTGCCGCAGTAAACATCACATGTGTCTGAACCTTTGAATGATAAGCATCGCTTTTGCCGAAACTCTTACAAAAGTGCTGTTTTGGATACGAGAACCAAGCCGGGCTGAACTAAGTTTCAGGTAAGTGGATTATTTATTTGAACTTAGGACCCGCGCGGCTTCATTAATATTCCCTCTTGGTATTAATTGCCAAAAAACGGGGAAAAATCAAGTTAAAAGGAACAAACACAGTGACTTACCTCGGCTGTCGCGCAACTTCACCTCCCTGTTTTATCCGAACTTAGTACATAAACATATGGCCATTGAGTCCCCTGTACAGATCGCGCTAGAACTTCGGTCTCTGTTTTGGTGAGTGAAGCTAACGGAGTTCCGCTGAACAACCAACATAACAGACCGAAGCTTTTGGTCTATGGCTAGCAGTGACCTGGAGCTCTGCCCACACAGTGCGATGCTCCACTCAAGGGTTCATTACATGCTGCCACGCACAGAAAAATAAAGCCATGGAACTCATGTGTTGTGGACACCAGAAGTGGGATCGCAGCACGCGCGACCCACTAGTTAGAAATCCACTGAATGTTCTGAAGCCCCATATTGAAAAGCCTCTCTCCTCTGTCAATGTTCCGGACGAGCTTCAATTCGGGTTCCAGGCAGGAAAGTCGTGTACTCTGACTTCTCTAACCCTCCAACTCTCAATCAAACTCAACATATCTGCTATGAACCCTACCTATCTTGCCCTCTTGGATGCAAATAAAGCCTTCGACTCTGTTTCTCATAGTGGCCTCTTCTCAAAACTTCAAGACACACCAATTCCATCCTCTGTACAATCTACTTTGAACGCCCTCTACCAAGGTGCTTCAAGCCGTGTCACCTGGAAAGGTTCTGTCAGTTCCTTCATCCCTCTAAACAAGGGTGTCAGACAAGGAGGAATACTCTCTCCCACGCTGTACAACGTATTCGTTGATGGCCTCATCAAGACTCTCCGGGACAAGGGGCTTGGCTGCACCTTCCAGAATAGATATGCAGGTGTAATTATCCTTGCTGATGATGTTGCCCTTCTTGCAAGTTCTCCCACTGAACTTCAGCAAATGCTGAATGTCACAGATGAATATGCCACTCATTGGGAATACTCTATCAATCCCTCAAAAAGTGCCATCCTCATTTTCAAGTCAAAGCGCAGCATCCACCCATCCTGCCAATTCTTCATTGACGGTGACAGAATCAGAGAGGTCTCTCGTCATCCCCACCTTGGCATCACCAAATCAACCATCCCGTATGACCACACTCAACACATAATCACCAAGGGATACAACACCCTCTTCGCCATCATCGGTAGCAACAGTAGCAATAACCTCTTCCTCCCCCACACCCTTGCGAAGCTCTGGAAAACTTTCTGCCTACCCCGAATGACCTATGGCTCACAGCTCCTGTGTTTCACTCAATCCTCACTCAACAAACTTGATTTTGCCCAACACTCCCTTTTCAAGAAACTCTTGGGTCTACCGAGATCTGCCCCCAATATCTCTATCTTCCTGTTAACTGACCTACTTCACCTCTCCCGCGAGATTGAACTGAACACTTTCCTTCTAATAGGACAGCTCTTTAACATCGACCATAGTAGATTTGAATTTCGCTCATTCCTCCATGCCCTCTCCACCAAGACTCCTACTATCATCTACTGGAATAAACTGCTCTCTAAGTACAACCTTCCCTCACTCACCTCTCTCCTATCTGAAGATTTCTCATACTACCGCTGGAAAACTGTGTGCAGGAGTAAAGTGTATGATGCCCAAATGGAAGAAGCCAGAGTGTGCATTGAGAAATTCTCATCCCTCAGCCTATGGAGTAACCTCTCAATGCTCCCCAAGATATTGTTACTTTACCCCTCTTCACTTCCGACCCATCTTCGATCAGCTGTGATCTTACGCGCTCAGCTGCTTACGTCCACTTATCCCACACAACGACGCCTAGTCACCATCGGGAAGAGCACAGACCCAACCTGCAAGCTCTGCTCTCTAGAGGAAGAAACCACTACCCACTTTCTTGCCTCATGTCCAGTCCTTTTGACGCAGCGTCTGGACCTACTACAGCATGTTGAGAACCTTGACTTGCCTGCACACATCCTAAATGATTTCACTGGAAATGACCCCCTCATCCTTGCATCCTCTTTCCCTCACACTCTCTGCCCTCCTCTTCTGCTTCCTCTCTGACATGTCACTGCCTAAGATACATCTTAAAAATCCACCTACGTCGACAGCACCATCAAGAAAGGACCTGAACTTTGCGGCTTGCCGCCGATCTCCGAAGATCGGAGGAAGGAAATATACAAGTACAAGTACTGCCAAACGCGGTTCATGGTGCGAGCCTGCGAGGTTAGTAATACTAATACTAACCTCGCAATACGTGTGAGTGGCCCACTCTAGGCCACACGCCTATTCAAGAAAATTGCGTGTTAAAAAAGGCGACTCCAAACGGGTGTGGGTTCGGCCTTTAATTTCCAGCCAAGTCCTCTAAATTTAGGTCTAAAAAATTCATTTGATATTCATTTACGAATTTAAAATCGGTACTCACTGGTAATTTTCTTGAATTGAAAAAAAAAAGAAGATTTCATCCCCTCTTCTGGCCAACTCTTGCGACACCTGTTGTCGCAGTAGGATCGTGTACATGCAAATCCAGGGCGAGTTGTCGCATGACACTCGCGAGTCTCTAGGCTTATTGGCCTTTATTCAAGGCGTTCTTTTTGTTATAATTTTACAATGACGCTTATATACGTGTACTGAAATCAATGTAGACGAGTCTGTGCAGGGGTATATAAGAGGGGGCACAGCACATGTCGCATGTGGAAAATAAAAGTTACGTAATATGTAAGTCCCGAGTGAGCAAAGCGAGCGAGAAAAAGACTTTTCATGAGAATCCAACTTTGAGATAGATTTTGACAATGATCTTACATTTTTTTCCTTTCCTCCTAGACATTTCGGCGCCATGGGCCAAACCCTTGTTACCCCTGAGCTACATGTATGCTGGTAGCCCTGGGACCTTTGGATATTAATTTATCTAATTTAATCCTTACAGATGGCAGATTTTTAAATCAAATCACGGGTGATATAGATTTGAAAAAAATTGTAAAGAGTCGC
This sequence comes from Lytechinus pictus, assembly GCF_037042905.1. NCBI lineage: Eukaryota > Metazoa > Echinodermata > Echinoidea > Temnopleuroida > Toxopneustidae > Lytechinus > Lytechinus pictus. The sequence goes on from NC_087249.1 coordinate 43,113,135, forward strand.
CAGAGAGCGAAGCGAGCCAGAAAATAATAATTTAGTAGATTAAGTAGTTCCAGAGACCCTCAAATACCTGGTTTCTTGTCCCAGTGCGCTACCATTGCCGCTACCATGGTACGATGTGAGTTCCAGAGACATTCATCTTTTTCATGTGTCCGTTCCAGGGCATTTTTAGTTTAAATAGCAATCGTTGATCCAAGAGACCAAGATTTAGTTCCAGACCCCCCAGGCCTATTTTCGAATTTGGTGTGGCACATATACATGTAGGTAGGGCCTATTATGTTATTATCTGAGTAGTCCCCCCCCCCCACCTGGGCCCTTGGCCGTATAAGGACCTAATTGTCCTGGTTGCGACCGTTAATCATTGCATAAAATTTAGCAAGCTTATAGTAATAAACATTTCTATATACGCAATTCATCTTCTCGTTCTTTATTTTCAATCTTCGGAAACCCGGTTTTCGTCCGATTAAGTTTATTTTCTAATAGCTTTTGGTCCATTCCCTTCTCTCTTCCTTTCTCGCTTCTGTATGCCCCCTCTTTCCATTTCCCGCCATTTTCCCCTTGCCATTTCAATATCTTATAATTTCCCTTTCTCATGCTAATGTATTAGCACTAAGGGTAGTCAGATGGCGCAACGAGCTAAAATTTTTGAGGGGGCTAGATAGTACGGCGTATCGGGCAAAATTTATCACAAATTTGCCAGTGAGCAAGCAAGCAAAAATTTGATTTTTTTTTTGGTTAAAATATCCACTAATAGATTTTGACATGAAATGATATCATATTTCACTCTTCTATCATTCCTTTCTATTCCTATATATTTTTTTATTGGTGGTAGTTTTGGGGGGCAAGCTTCCCAAGCCCCCCCCCCCCCCCCATCTGCGGCCACTCATTTTGGGATGATTTGTTCTTTCTCACATGTCTTCTAACTTTCCTTCCTTTGTCCATTTTCCTTCTGTTTTCCCTTTTCCTTCTGTTTTCCCTTTTTTATGTTCTCATATCCCTTTTCTTTTCACAAGGAAATTTGTGTCCAAAAGCTCAGTTGGAGGTAAAGAAAAAGAAGGATGAGGAGGAGGAGGAGGGAAGAGAGAGAGGGGGGGGGGGGGGGGGGGAAATACAATGTTTTCATTTTTCCAAGCTTACAACTAAGAATAAGATTGTGATGTTGTAATACTGTACTGTATCAATCCCTATGGAATGTATGTGAATTGGGATGGGATATAGGCCAATCAGACTGACCCTGTTTTTTAACAACATATAAAAAAAAATGTTTTATTGAACTGAGTGGGCCGGGTGAGCGTGTGCTCTCGAAGTAGGATTATGACCTGGCCCAGTAGGTGTGTAACCTAATGTATATGTATGGAGTTTCATGTATTTGGCGTATTATCTTTAGCGTATTCTGAATTTGCTCTAAATTACTGTTGGCAGCGTGCGACATTTGCGGTGGTCCGACGGTACCAGACTGGTAAAATTTGCTGTCAGGTCAAGAAATAGCCAGATATACTGGTCCGACATGACCAGTAAAAATGAAAACTGATGCAAATGATATTTTCTTCTCTTTTGTAAATTACAAAAATGGTTCAGGTGTCTCAAAAAATTGCTCTTATGAATTATGTTGTGTGTGTAGACCTACATACATTGTTGCTTTCTTATGGGGAGGGGGGGTAACAAAGAGCAATAAAATAAGTTTAAAAAAAATGTTTTTCTTTATTTTTTTTTACCAGTAAATTTTCGATATGGACCAGTAAAAATGGAAAAACTGGGTATCTGCTGGTCCGACATAATTAGGTCGGACCAGCAGAAAAAAAAGTTAGTGTGGAGCCCTGCTGTTGGTATTGACCAACAAGGGCATGTATCTATATTTTTTGTCTCGCCTGCATAGCAGAGCGAGACTACAGTGTAGGCGCCGCTTTTCCGACTGCGGCGGCGTCTTTAACATCAAATCTTAACCGGAGGTTAAGTTTTTGAAATGACATCATAACTATGTATATAGACCTTGAAACTTGGACATAATGTTAATCAAGTATTACTGAACATCCTGTCTGAGTTTCAGGTCACATGACCGAGGTCACTTGTCATTTAGGGTCAATGAACTTCAACCATGTACATGTAGGGGAAATCAACATCAAAATCTTAACCTTAGGTTAAGTTTTTGAAATGTCGTCATAACTTAGAAAGTATATAAACCTAGTTCATGAAACTTGGATATGAGGATAATGAAGTGTTACTTAATTTCCTGCATGAGTTTCAGGTCACATGACCAAGGTCAAATATCATTTAGGGTCAAATACATGTAACTTAGACCATGTTGGGGGAATCAACATCAAAATCTTAACTTTAGGTTAAGTTTTTGAAATGTCATCATAACTTAGATTCTTAGAAAGTATATGAACCTAGTTTGTGAAGGTTAATGAAGTATTATTGAATACCCTGCCTGAGTTTCAGGTCACATGACCAAGGTCAAAGGTCATTAGAGTAAATGAACTGGCCAAGTTGGGGGTATTTGTTGAATTATTATCAGAACTTTAAAAAATTATGGATCAAGCTCATAAAACTTGGACATAAAAGTAATCAAGTATCACTGAACATCCCGTGCGAGTTTCAGGTCACATGACCTAAGGGACATAAGGGTACCGTGATCAAGTATCAATGACAATTCTTGGGTCACATAATCAAGGTCAAATGTCATTTAGGGTCAATGAACGTACATGTAGTATTAGGTCATTTAAGGTCAATGAACTTTGGCCATGTTGGGGGTAATTGTTGAATTGCCCTCATAACTTTGAAATTTATGGGTATAGTTTATGAAATGTGGACATAAGGGTACCGTGATCAAGTATCATTGACAAGTCTTGGGTCACATGATCAAGGTCAAATGTCATTTAGGGTCAATGAACGTAGTATTATGTCATTATATGAATGGTGTGTTTTGTCAATAATTATTTAATAGTAGTTTTCAAAGTCAGCACTGCTGCTATATTGAATTGCTTAATGTACGCAAGACTGCCAGAGGCGCTCCACTTGTTTTACTTTGAAATGATTTTGATAACCACAATTATGCATTCTAACACAAGATGGATTGTTTGATTAATGATTTATCTTTTATTGCTTATAATTCTTTCTTTTTAAGAGCGATTACTTATAAACAAAATCTACGCAAAATAGTCCTATTATTTTCTCTTATTTTTAACAAGCAGTGGCAGCACCAGGGGGGGGGGGAGGGGGAATAGTGGGTCATTTGACCCCCATTCCCACTTTGTCCACTAATGGTATCTATTCATTATAATTTATGTGGTTATTGTAATCCAAGGAATTGTTATTCCTGGGCCCTGTTACATAAAAGTTGATTATGGTAACTTTCATTGAATCCTTCATTCTGATTGGCTGTTGATCATTGTTACCATGGTTTCATGCAACTGGACCCTGGTAGGGCACCCCCTTCATCGGTAAAGCAATCATTAACTTTGTGAAAGCTGGAGCTGTCTGTTAGACTCTCTACATTCTGTCTTTATGCGGGAGACAATGTTTTTGTCAGTATTTATAGCGTTGATGTGGGAAGTTCATGTTTGGTGTTGTTCAAAGTTCAAATGTTTGTGTGTGTAGAGCATGAAAAACCAAGACTGGGGGGGGGGGGCACTTATTTGCAGATCTACTTTCAGATTAATTTTTGGTAATTCATTTGTGGTGCACCTGAAAAAAAATCAGTTCACTAATATATTCAAAACTATTCTTATTGTAATATCAATGATCTATTGAATTCCTATTTTCGACTTCCTTGGCTATAGAAACGCAAAAATGTTGAATTAAAATGTCAATTTCAGAGAGTCTTTCCCATTCGTGGGCTGCAAGGGTATAGGCGGGGGGGGGGGGGGAAGGGGTGCACGTTTAGATACATTTTGATAAATAGAGAAAAGTAATTGGAGAGCTGCATAAATGTGACAGCACACTTAGACACCGTTCTCACTACCTTCCTAAAACTAGTTTAGTGGAAATTAAAAGTTTAAAATGTAATGAGAACAGTCGAAGCAATCTTGGAAGCGATCTTCTGAACCGGTTCATAAAACCACCTCGCAATGAAGTTTTCAAGATCGCTTTGCCTCCTTAAACTGGTTTTAGCGTAAGTGAGGACAGAACCGTTCTTCGGGAAGCAACCTTTGCACATTTTGAGCGCGCTACTCCACACACTGTGTGTAGAATGCCTACGCTGCTGTTTCAAATTTCGCGCGAAACGTGACACCCCACAGATTTTTTCCGTAGCAACAAGAACGCTTTATGTGAAGTTATTTTGAAAACCACTTTCAAGTGATCAAATGGGAATGCTAGCAAAGCGATCTTTCAAAGTGGTTTCCTGAAACGGTTTCCAGTTAACTAGTTTTAGAAAGTATAATGAGAACGGTGTCATTGTTGGTCACATTGCCAATAGGACGATGTCCACATCATTTGTGCTCTCAACATTAAATTGCTCATAACTGATTAATATTTGATCATTGCTTCTCAAACTGTCATTCATTTTTTTTCTTTGATTTTGCTGTTTTCACACAAGCTAAACTTGACCCCAGGGTATCATTCTCCTTTTCAAGGGGAAGTCACCCTGGGCACCATAAGTTGCTTTGAATGAAAAGAGAAAATCAGTCAAGCTTTTGATAATAAATCTGAAATTTCATAAAATCGGGTATAAAATAAGAACAATGGTATTCCAAAGTTTTAATAAAATCAGTACATCCTGGTTGTAATGCAGGGGGCGGATCCAGGATTTTCCAAAGGGGGGGGCACATTTTCCAAGGAAAAATATGACAAGCCAAAAAAAAAAGGTCTTCACTTTCAAAAAGGGGGGGGGGGCACTTCTGATTAACCAGCATTTTTACATTAAAAATTTTAAAATTTTAATCTCAAAGGGGGGGGGGGGGGTACGGGCCGGCTTTGCCCCCCCCCCCCCCCCCCGGATACGTCAGTGTTAGTATGCAAAGGAAGGAACAAGTGATGTAACCCACTCACTATTTGTCTTGTATTTTATTAAATGAACATTTTAGTTTTCTCCTCATAAAATACATTTGTATGAAACAAAGTTTCATGTAGAATTTCTGATGTTCTCACCTATTGTGAGTTGATGACAAGTTTCTTTATTTTCAAGTCTACAAAAAATGACACAAATGTACAATAAAATACATAAGAAATAGTGAGTGTTATTATCAACTCTCTCATTTGCATGTTAAGCAAAAAAAATCAAAATATTTAAACTTATGATTACAATTTACATTCAACATCCATGAAAATTCTCCCTTTCTTCAAACCAACCTTTTGTTGGGGTAGACTTTCCCTCTAAATTTCAATAATTTTAGGGCAATACCACTTTTTTATCAGGCACAGCACAAATGGGATAGGGTGAACGTGGCATTCAGCTTGCTTTACATTATAAAACAACAGTTTAACAGTGTACTGTTCGTTATACAGCCCTCCAATATAATTTGTAAACAAATTTTCCGCATTACTCCTATAAGTTAAGATCGCATGCTCAATCTGGTATGAAAATCATTTTCAGAAAAGATTGTCATTAAAGATCTTAACTTGTACTAGGAGAAATGCTGAAAATTTGTTTACAAATTATATTTTCCTCCTATTAAAGCCTCTTTATTTCATACCCACGGATATACTTTTTCATTATTATATACATGTAGCTACATACTATCATATTGTGTGTATTTGTTATATTCTTATCATAACATCTCACAATATACACAATACATACTATACTATTCAACTAACATGGGGCTAAAGGTGTACTTTGGACTTGTGTCACACTGATAGTTCCTTCTGTTCATTCATCAATACATATTCTTTTGTACATTTTGCTCACATGATTTTGTTACGCAGTAGACTGTGATTTGATTACCATGTTGTTTCTAATGGGAAGTGGTTTACTCTAAACAAATCGTCGTCCTCTCTTTCAATGGATACATCAACTGGGTCTACAGTGTTATCCGAAAGTGGACTCTATAACTTCTGCTTTCAAAAATTATTTTTGTGTTTGTAGTTGATAGAGGAATTCCAATTAAGGTAAAGCTCTGAATTGCCATGACTGTATATCAGGAAGTACTTGAACTGTAGATTGTTTGTTATTTCTTATTTAAAATCAAATTTGGTTTCGTTTTGCCATAAATTGTGGAATTAAGATCTGGGCATATTTGTTGAGTTTTGCTATTGCATGATAACCATGATTGTTTTGTGTTCACTTGTAGCTACCGTGTACTTTTGATTGAATGTTCTGGGTGTGGTACAAAGTGAATTCAAAATAATACAATTCAACAAAATGGCATGCTGTTACACCATCAAAATGGTCATAAACTATACAGGTGCTGAGTGATAGAAAATGAAAAATTTGCTGAATTGTGTGCAAAATATAGTGTAAAATTCTTTCAGATATTAACTGTCTATTTGTTAAAGAAATTTTTGAAATGTATGCATTAATGCTCAACTGTGTTTAGTAAAGTATGAATTATCTGCCTCTTCTACAGACAACGTGTAAAGTTAAATTTTGCTAGATTTCTGTGATTTCAAGATGTTAACTCATACACGTGTATTGTAGGCATTCATTTTTTGCTTAGGGTATCATGAACAGGCGGGCAATCCTGTAACCCGATCGTGTAAGAAAAGGGACCCCTAAATTCCTGAAAGGCCGGGTCCAGTTAGCTCAACACTTTGTAAAAATTATCAGTCAAATGTACGAATGTTTAGGTCTGATTTACGAGATATGTTGGATTGGACCCGATCTTTCAGGAATTCAGGGGGCCCTTTTCTCGAATGGTCGGGTTATGTGATTGCCCGTCCACACGTGATAACCTGATGTGATGGCACGTACAAGTCTATATGTAGGTCTGTATGGTAGAGTATATAACCAATCATGACTGTACTATCCTCTTGAAGTTGATTGCTTAATACCGGCAGTGGTGTAAGGAGCAAAAAAAAATGAGGAGGCCAGTAATAGTGTATGAGGCAAAAAAAAAAAAAAATCATCATTTTTATGACAAAATCCAATTTTGTGATAGATTTTGATAAAACAATATTCAGAAAATAATATATTTACCCTTCTCTCTTTCCTTTTCTTTCCCTTCTATTTTTTCCTTGGTCGTGAACAATAGGGGAGGGGCAAGCACCCCCAAGCCCCCCCCCCATATGTAGGCCTATGCCACAGCTTACTTACCAGGATTACTTGTGTTTTAATTACCGTATTTCATGATCAATGCAATATTTTCAGAATTTCAGTCATTTTTGCACCATACAGTTTTCTTTCTGCTCATTGTTACATGTACTTGAACATTACCTTGTTGAATTTGATTTGAATTCATTTCAGGATCAGAAAAAAGGGTCAAAGCAGTTGGATTGGTCCGATTGGATTTTCAAAGACCATGGCAACGTTACGGGTAAGTTGCTTTGCTTGACTTTTTTTTTTTTTTGGGGGGGGGGGGGGTTGAGGGGGTTTGAAGGGTGCACTTCATCACTTAGTTGGACAATAATAATTTGTTTTTAATCATCTTTTGATACTTAAGGAGCTTAATATTCTTCTGTGATGCCGGTTTTTAATGAATTAAAACTGTATCAAAATATATGTTGATTCTACCATCTGGTGTAGTTTCTAAGAGCTCTGCAAAACATTTGTTATCAATCATTTTGAGACACATATACCATGCAACTCTCACAGCCAGATATAAATTTGTATCAAGAATTATGTTTTCCAAATAAATCTTAATTTGTATTAAGGCAATATTATAAACTTCCTTTGCCCTTAATAGTAAAATCTCCAATTGATGTAGGCCTACTTCTCCTTGTATGGCTCTCTACCCGAGACTGGACTTTATAATGCTCTTTGAATGAAAAGAAAAGAAAATAGAATTTCACTTGATTTTTTCTTCTTTGTTCCTTTTCTACCAAATCAGCTTCTTTTTGCAGGAGGCCTATTTTGTATTCTTGTAGTGTCTTGCCAAGCAAGTGATTGCCCCTACGGGTAAGTCATAAAGTAGCTTTTGGTATTTTTTTCTTGTCTTCTATGTCAAGAAGGGTATATTTTATTGTATTAACAAGGGAAGCTAATTGTAGAAAAGGAGTCTTTACAATGTATAACCAGGGTCCCATGCATAGAAGTTACCATTATGGTAACTTTACCATCCAATGGTAAACTTCCATGGAATCCTTGTTGAGCATTGTTGCCATGGTAGTTACCATTGGATGGTGAAGATACCATACATGTAATGGTAACTTTTATGCAACGGGACCCAGAACCCCATTGTATGAAAGTTAATTTCATGATGGTTTAGCTTTGTCACCAGTGGTAACTACATGTACATTGTAATGTACCATGGTAGCAGTGTTCCACAGCCAATAAAGATCAAAGAGTCCATTGAAGTTGCAGTAATGACAGAATGAAATAAAATCTTGTTCAGATGCTAAATATGAAAGGCGGATAGGGTCAATCGTGTGTCAATCTGTGTAGTGGCTATCTTTTATTCAACTGTTTATTTTCGTTAAAATTCAAGTAATGACATTTTATATCTCGTGCGCCCTCTCGCGTCGATGGACTTTACCCAGTTTTCAATTTTGACAGGGGTGTGTAGCTGAGAAAACCCACACCTAAGCGTCCTTTTGCTGTACAAAAGGCATCCATGTCCATGGACTTTTTAAAGCATATTTGTCTTGCCTGCATAGCGGAGACTATCAAGCGAGCTCTGACGGCTATGACAGCGGCGTCAACTTTGAATCTTAATCACGTTTAAGTTTTTGAAATTTCATAGTAACTTAGAAAGTTTATGGATCTAGTTCATGAAACTTGCCCATAATTGTAATAAATTATCATGGATCATCTTGCATGAGTTTCAGGACACATGACCAAGGTGACAAGGTCAAAGGTCATTTAGGCACAATAAATTTTAACCATGTTTTGGGGATCAACATTGAAATTCTATAACCAAGGTTAAGTTTTTGAAAATGTCATAACTTTAAGTTTATGGATCTAGTTCTGGGCATTTGGACATAAGGATAATAAAGTAGCATTAATCATTTTGCCTTAATTTAACCAAGGTTAATTGTTTATGTTATCATTAATAAACTTATAAAGTTTATGGATCTATTGCACAGAACAAGGACATACATGTAGGGTTATTAGGTATTACTGATCTTTTTGCATCAGTTTCAGGTCACATGACCAAGGTCAAAGGTCATTTAGGGACATCAACATTAAAAATTTAAAAGCCAAGGTTAAGTTTTTGAAATGTCATCATGACCTAGAAAGTTTATGGATCTAGTTCATTAAACGTGGACATAAGGGTAATCAAGTAGTATTGATAATTTTTTTGAATTCCAGGTTACATGATAAAGGTCATAGGTCACTTTGGGTCTATGAACTCTGATGATTTTGTGGTATCAACATTGAAATCTTAACCAAGGTTCAATTTTATGTTATTATAACTTAGACAGTTTATGGATCTATTGCATGAAATAAGGGTAATTAAGTATCACTGATCAGGTTGCACAGGTTTGAGGTCACACGATCAAGGTCATCTAGGGTCAATGAGTCAAACTTGGTATTATATTATGATTTGATTGGTGTTTTTTGTGAGTAATTATTCATCTTAGTTGTTTACAGAGTCAGCACTGCTGCTATTTTGAATCAGGTAATGCAGTCGAGACTGCCAGATGCGTCCCACTTGTTTAATGTATGTCAGCGCGAATGATCTCATTAGATCAGAGGTCATATTTTGGGAAATTTTAGAAGAAAGATGTGTAATAGTACATTTTTGATCTGGCAGTAAGGCAGGGGTATACATTTTGACTGTGCAGACTGTGCAGTTTAGAATCCATAATGTTTCTAATTTCATATGATATATTTCCTTCCACCTTTACCATTAACATTCCCTATAGGAAATACTGGGACCCGAACTTTGGAGCGTGCAGAGAATGCAGCCCTTGTCCTAGAGATGCAATTCTTGGTCAAGGTGTCATTGTCAAGATAAGCATGTGCAGTCAATACGACTCACTATGCCCCAACTGGTGCTCGGAGGAGACTCAGACGTGGAACCCAAACGAAGGAAGAGACGCGTGCCCTCCGACCACTCCCACCCCGCCAGGTAGATTGCATGCGCATGCACCCCCAACCTGCACGGCTTTTTATTTTTAATTTCTTGATTTCTGTTTGCCTCAACCACAGAGAGTTCTACGATATTAGCAGCCGTAAATGTGCTAAATGTTCCCGCTGCCCTGCTAATTTGATCTTGAGTGAAATGTATCAGCAATTGCCGTGCTATAGCCAGGGGGTCACATGTCCAGATTGGTGCTCCCCCTGGCAGTCCGCCCCCTCTGGAGATGATATCCTAGATGCATGTTACAGGAATAAGAATCCTCTCACAACCACCCCAACCCCAGGTAAACAGGCCAAGAGTGCACATGAGCATAGATGTCTCTTCCGACAATGTCCCTGTAGATCTACCTTTGCAGCATTTAATTGATCAACTACTGTAAACTAACTTTGCTTCTTCCGTCATACAGAGCTACCTCTAGAATGCTATAAAACAAAATTTCTCTCAACAGTGGTGTACTTTCTATAACCTATTAATGTCAGGTGAACGGCTAATTAGCAGCCCAAAATTTCGAGCACAATGTAGTTTGTGGCAATGAACAGTTGCACTAACAATAGTGGGAGATACATCCCCCCTCCTTGCTCCAATATACTTTGATTTTATCAAAGGAGACTTTCAAAACCCTTCTTGTTCAGTTAGCAGATTACAGGTTGGGTGTATTTCTTTAAAACTCAATCCCAGCCTTTCCTTAATAATCTTTGTTGTTGCCCCAGCAAATACAATAAAGAACTCCACTTTTCAGACTAAAGTCTGAATTCAAATTTTTCAACATATTTTCGGCCATAGAAAACACCTTTTTCATGTGGGAATGAGTCATTCTAGAAGATTTACAAACTTTTTTTATCGAGCCTTAGTTTCACCCCTGTGCAATATCATTACCCTTCTTTTATTTGCTGACAGTGTCATTGCCTCAGAGACAATGTCCATCTCGCTGTTATAAGCTACTGAAGTCCTGTATTTTGATTGGCTAAGAGCAAATATGTCACAGATTTTGGGCATTATTTTTAGACGACACCTCTTTTGAAATGAGGTCCTGTTTTGTCTCTTGCTTATCTTGAGTTTAATGCCTTATAATACATTTTCCAAATTGTTGCCACACCCCATGATTGCCCCCAATGTATTCATGCATCTACAAGAACAAATACGCATAACTGAAAGGAGTCAAGATACATGTATCAAGGTCAACTTTCCCCTTTGATATAAGTACCCAATCCATTTTTGTCTCCTTTTATGTTTAAAAAAAAAGATAACCTGCATGAGCTTCTTGTTTTAACTGGGAGCTAAAAATTGACATATTTTCTTTGTATTCTTCTGGCTTCTTGTAGTAATACATGTATAATAATAATAATAATAATAAACAGTTCTTGTATAGCGCATATCACAATTATGAATAATGTCTCTATGCGCTTCCAAAGGACTTGGATATTATTGTTGTATGTGGGTTCTTGGTTTGTAATGGAGTAGAAAAATGCTTGTACATTATAGTAGTTGTGCCCAATTTAAGACCCTGGTGGGTGTTTCATAAAGCTGTTCGTAAGTTAAGAGCGACTTTAAGAATGACTGGTGAACCTTTCTTACACGCTTGACTATCGTCAATGAATATACTATTTTCCACAAGAAAGGATCACCAGTCGTTCTTAAAGCCGCTCTTAACTTACGAACAGCTTTATGAAACACCCACCTGGTCAGTTGTATATTAGTTGATGACTGAATCAAGTATTAACAGCAGATCGATTTATAAACACACTTCCTTTCTTGTCTTGCCTGAACAAAGTTTGGCAGAGACCTAGTGATCACTTTTCATGTTAGTCTGCTGGTCCGTTTTAGTCTGTTGGTCTGTTAGTCTATTGGTCTGTGAGTCTATTACAACATGTTAAAGATTTTGTTCAACTTGCTCCCCTTTCTCTAAAGGGATACTCTGGGCTGAAGGTATTCATATCTAGATAAATAGAGTAAAATTCACAGAGAAAAATGCTGAAAATTTTATCAAATAACAAAGTTATTGAATTTTAAAGATTTGCATTATTTTGGTGAAATAGTTATAGACATGTCTTCATGAATATTCATTAGGTGGGCTGATGATGTCACATCCCCACTTTCCCTTTTCTTATGTTATTACATGAAATCATAATTGTTTCATTTTTTCATGTGTAAATGATGTGTTCCATTATGATGAAAGAGGTTGCGGCAATAAATATCTAATGCATTAATCAGTTGTCAATCCAATTTTTTTAGTTCTTGGTAGAACATTTTTGAAAACACCTAATTTCATATAATAAAATACAAAAAAACAAATGGGGATATGACATCATCAGCCCACCTAATGAATATTCAAGACATGTCTAGAACTGTTCCACTGGAATAATGCAAATCTTTAATATTCAATAACTTTGTTATTTGTTATCCAATTTTTCAGCATTTAAAGCATTTTGCTCTGTGGATTTCACTCTATTTATTGAGATATTAATATCTTCAGCCTGGAGCATCCCTTTAATTCTGAATCAGTTCACACTCTGTACATGTACATATGATCCTTGCGTAGTACCAGATGTGTGTCCATGAGGATGATGGGGTCAAAAGTCATAGGGGATCAAAAATGTCAAATGATATGAGGTCATGTCCATCCTTGTTAATCTATTACAAATTGTTAAAAGTTTTCGTTCAACTTGCTCTCATTTCTTTATTCTACATCAATTTTGATCCCACTTGGATCAAATGATCATTGGGTAATACCACATGTGTGTTCTTGAGGATGATGGGGCCAAAGGTCATCTAGGGGTCAAAGGATCAGGCGAGACTTTGTGGTTTGTGAACCACCCTGTTTCTATTCCCTCTACATTGTCTTTATATTTAGCACATTTTTACCATTTTCTGCTACATGCTTTATGATAAAAAATTGTACAATTTTGTACATTATTATTTTTGCATTGCAATATGAATGCATGTATTGCATGTGACTTTCCTTAGTTGCCACGCTATGCATGTATTAATCATATCATTTTATTGCACTATAAAACATTAAAAAACGTTGATTTGCATGGATTGTGATCATTGCAAAATGTATTTTTAAAGGTATGGAAAGTACAAGTAGGGAAATATGCTATTCTAAATTTAAGTGTGTGTAGGTGTTTTCTTTTTGTCATTTTGATTCATCCCCTGATTTGGGGGAATTGTAAAATCCCTCCTGCACCGCGCACCCCTACTTAAAAGTCAAGCCCACCCCAATAAAAAGTTGATTTGAATAAAAGGAGAAAAAGCCTTACTCTGAAAATTTCATCAAAATCGGATGTAAAATAAGAAAGTTATGACATTTTGAAGTTTCACAAAACAATTATATGCACATCCTGGTCAATATGCAAATGAGCAGACGTCATCTCCTCACTATTTCTTTTGTGAGGGGATGGAATATGAAATATGAAAAATTCTAATTTTCTCCTCATTGTCATGTGAAACAAAATTTTATTCCACTCTGAACATGTGGAATTTCAATTACCATTATTTTAACAGATTATGATTAAGTCAAGTTGGTTGTTATTGTCATATCAGTAAAAATTGAAATATTCTATAATCTGGGCTTAGCAATCATCGTAAAAGAATAACTTTACGATTGATTGCATTGACAACAATGTACAATCAATTCTAAAAATGAAGCATATGATCAATTGCTAACCATTGTGTATTCTGATCTTACAGAAGTGTAGCGGCCATTGAAAATTTTGAATTGAAATTTTCAGCCCATTCGAAGCTTGGGAGGATATTTTATATCAAAAGAAGAAAAGAAATATGCAAATATTTTAATTGCTCAGGTATCCAATCAAAATAAATTTTCATGCAAAATCACAGAATCTGTCCAAGAAAAAACATTTTGATTTAACATCCATCACATTGTAACTGTTTATAGGGCATATTGTACACGCTTGTATCATGTAGTAATAACCAGAATAGCGACATTCACTGGGGGGGGGGGGGGGGGGATTTACCAAAACTAGAAATAGGCTTTTTAACTAACAAGGGTTTTGAGAAGTAGTCAAATGGCAAGTAATAAATCATATGGATTTGGAGGTGTCATTCAAAAGAATGTATTTAACCAATGATAAATTTAATGCAAGCTACATGTACAAAGTACATGTACAGTATATATAATATGTCTATGGTAGCATTCTGTTGACCTTGTGTTGGGATTCCCCACTTATGATTGCATTTTGTTTGTGCAAACAACAGTAATGATATAGTGTTGGCAATACTCATTGACACCCAATGTGATGGCTGTACCCATTCAGTTTATTAAAGGGTGATGTAGAAACAAATGTTAGATTAATATACTATATTGTTATTTTTGTCATATATTTGATCAAAACACATTTTACTTCTTAATTTCTTTATGCACCTCAAACAGAGTGGATTTTGAGCTTTTTAAGCCACATTATTATTTATTTTTCTTTAAAACCCTCGAAGCCAGGCCCATCAACTTTGGAGGTCAATCTATGAAGAAAAAATAAAGAGATTATTCCCATACATTCTGACATCCTTTGAAAATGTTAAACATCCGTAAATGTCCTAGAAAATTCAATTAATTGTTTGAAAAGCAAGAAAAAATTAATATTGTCAGGAGTTTTCTGTCATGAAATGCAGGAAGAAACGCCACCAAATCTGCTAACATTCATTTAGCAGAGTGAGAGTGTATCTGTGTATGAATAACCTTCACTCAATTGGTATTTTCTCCTTACTGTTTTTTTTTAGCTCAAACATTAAGCTCTGCTCCTTTCAATTTTTGTTGGAAAAGTTTTGTTTTTTTATAAATTTGGAAGGTGAACTATTATCAATGAAGAGCAATTCGCTCTTATTTTTTACACGATGTATCCCTGAAAAAACCCAAGAATTGTCAGTGTCTTATCATTACTTAATCATAGATGAATAGATGGAATATCATTGTAAAGGCTTACATTCTTTTTTTATATGTTCATTCATCTTGCATTAGTGAAAAAAAGAATTTTTTAATAGAAAGGATGCTGAAAGGTCAGTTGGTGTACGGTATCCGAATTTAAACTTTTTAAAGAAGTTCACAGGCTTCTTGTCATACTAAAACAACCACTATGTCATGTTGAAGATCAGCAAGTCCAAAATGATTTGTTTGTTTGATTTAAATACTATGGCCCATATTCTGAAGTCGGGTTTAACTTAGACCACAGTCTAACTCTGTGCTAAAATTA
Source organism: Lytechinus pictus (assembly GCF_037042905.1). Lineage (NCBI taxonomy): Eukaryota > Metazoa > Echinodermata > Echinoidea > Temnopleuroida > Toxopneustidae > Lytechinus > Lytechinus pictus. The sequence continues at coordinate 43,128,460 of NC_087249.1, forward strand.
TGGGGAGCCAAAAATTAAAAAATTCTGTGTATATTGTATATTTCTTATGTTTACTATTTTGTTTCCTTTTGCCCTCATAATGAAGAAATATACTTCAGTTATCATTCCCAGACAATTATGAACAATTTGATTGTCAAATGAGTTAATAGATTGGATGTGTAATGTTAAGGATTTGTGCCCCAATTGGCTCTCCATGCTTAAACCACAACTTTAAACCAGGGTTTAATTTAAACCTGAGTTCAGAATACGGGCCTATTGCTTCAGACAGCAATCAGTGAAAATGAATTTATCAAATGAAATTGAGGAAATGCAAAGACGAGTTTTAAGCAAATCGAGATTTGTTAATTATTCAATTTTGTTAAATAGGGTGAAACATGAATGGGAAGAATTTATAAATATTTATATTTGATTTTCTCATTGAAGATACTGTCTTTCAAATCACTTGGGCCCTAATTTACAAAGGTGGTTTTTTAAAACCATCAGTTGAACCCATGGTTTAAGTAGATTTCCTGTATAAATTACGCTTATTTACCACGTATATTAAAAAATGACCAATGCTGATGTGCATTTTTGTGAACTCATTCATTCTAAACAGTGGACTCGTGAATAAACTAATGTGGATAACCATGGCGCACTGTGACAAAAGCGCGCATCAGCATTGGACATTTTTATTATACGCAGTAAATAAGCGTAATTTATACCAGAAATCTGCATAAACCATGGGTTTAACGGATGGTTTTAAAAACCACCTTTGTGAATTCAGGCCTTTTGGTTCTTTTCTAATCTTTAACCTGTTTTTGCATAGTCATGCATGAAATAGATACATGTACATGTAGTTGTGTCAGATCAAAGAAGTGGCCCTAAGCCTTATGTCATTTATCAGTTATATTTGATAGTGAGTTATAAAGGACTACTTTTATAATTCCCATTTTCTTTTGGGATGCACTGAAAAGCAATAATATTTAGACATACATGTAGTTGAAATTTATGTTTGAATCATACCCATTGCACAATATGGGAATTGAACATACAACATGTACACACACATACATGTATGTATAAGAATAACATGACCAAGAATAACATTCTTTATATTCGTATAATGCAAGATTTGGTTTTATGGAATTATAAAAAGGAATTTTTACCATTTCATATAATGGTGATGAAAAATGTCAAATTCCCCGTTATGTGCCTCTTTTTGTTCCCTTAACATACTGTGTATGCAGATCCATTTGACAGTAGCAAGGAAATAAGCCTATTCAACTTCCTGTTTCATTTATGATTGATATTTATTTTTATTATTCTGCTTTGTCATGCTAAGTGCATTTCTTGAATGATCAAGGTGAGTCAGTGAAAACGAGTAGGGAAATATTGAGTTTTGGGGCTTTGCTGTGAATGACGTGATCAAGAAGTTTTGAAAATGTTATGATGTAGAGCAATGTGCATAGTTGATAAACAGAAAGTAAACATATATATTCTTTTTTTTTTTTTGGGGGGGGGAACTGACAAGAATGAATATAACGGGTAAATAGAAATAAAAGAAATAGTCATCAATATTTTACATTTGTAAACTTTGATAAAAATACTGGATCTTGTACAGAGCCAAGTTTTGATTTTCCCTATAACTTCACCAATTTGGGGCGAAGGGGGAATAAATTTAATCCCATGTATTACATTTGTAATTATTGTATAACCATGCCACGTTCTTGGCTGAAATTACATGAGTTTAAAAAGTTTGGTATATGCATGTATATAATAGTCGATATTTTGCGCATTTTGATATTTTATTAACCATGTTTTTCTTTTTTCTTTAATTGAATATTCCTTGCAGTTCCATCTGTCAATGTGACAATGAGCGAGCGAAAGTACAACACCACTGCCAACCGATATTCTGTGATGTGCACAATATCATTCATTAACATGCCCACCCCTACATTGGAGTGGTTCAATCCGTCCGGGCAACTCCTTGCCCCAACTGATACTTGGGGAGAGGCGACGACGCAGGAGATCATTGATGACCAAGAGATTGTGTCGACTCTTCTTACAAAGGAATTTGAGAAGGGTGACGAAGGGCAATATACATGTGCTTCTCAGGGTGTCCCAACTGCCAATCAGACTGTCTTTCTGGAATACGGTATGTCTCTCTAGATCTGGGAGCCGTTTCATAGCCCAGTTTATAATCAGAATCTAGCAATCAACACTATCTCGGTGCAATTTCATAACAAAACTAGATTTTATTTTGTCATGCGGACGAATTAGGTGGTCTGTCGTCTCAGTTTTCTTAAACAATGTATATGAAATTGTTTATTTACAAACGGAACTCTTTGAGGATTACCATAGTAATGATGGGAATAAATTCTGGCCATGTTTATAATGGTCATTGTTTTATGGATATACATGTAGGCGATTTTGAGCATTTTTTAATTTTGACACGTGCGTGTCATGACCTCTGCATGAATTTTGATGACATCAACAGTTGACCTTTGACCTAAAGTTTATTTGCTGTAAATATGATTGTTGATGATCCGTTATGTAGATATGAACCAATAAATAATTTTACAAAATTACGCCTAGATGACGTCATCATGACCTGATGCCCTTGAAAAGCTTAGTTGGGCATCTCTACATGTAAGATAGACTTTATAGAGGGCATAATATTCAGTAAAATTGATATGGCCATTTCGGAGAAAACTTGGCGACAAACATTGGTGCTTAATAATGAATACATGTAAATAAATAAATAAATAAAATTCTGACGAAATTAATAGTTGATCTGTCGTAGACAGACCACCTTATAAGAATTAATGTAAGAATATTGAAACCATTGTATTTAGAGGAGTAATACATTAAGCCTATGGGGTATTGGTCTCTAACAATGTGTGCGAGATGGCGAGCCGTCCGTGTATGAGAAGAAACCCCCAAAGTCAGGAAACGTTTGGAAACCTTTCCAAACAGATGATTATCAGCTGACTGATCGATACATAGATTTCAATGTGTATACTGTTTTCCTTTTTGTGCAGTGGATCCTCCTACCTCACCTCCTACTACCATTAGCGTACCGGGTAGTACTCAGGGAACGGAACATACCACACCAAAGGGAGATGAATCCGGCCAACCTGAAGGTCAGTGTGAAGGTCAAAGCTACCAGACAAACATATTGGGCCCGAATTCTCAAAAGAGGTTTCAATTGTACCATAGTGGACTATGCAAATTTCTTGTATTATCGTGTCTAAATTCGAGCATGAATTTTAATAGCGCGCTTGCCAAAAGCGCATATTCATAATTGGACTTTTCTTATTATGCATGGTAAAATATGTACAAGTAATATAAAATGTATACAGTCCATGGTTTGTGTGCATGCTACCTCTTTTGAGAATATGGGACATAATGAAGGAATCTTAGATATCGATACATTTTTGGCTCCATGACATTTGCTCCGGCAACTATTGCTCCGGCGACTATTGCTCCGATGGTAAATCTGAACGTAAAGCCAAACATAAATCCCAACCTCCAAAACTGAATAAAACCCAATCCTTATCTCTGCATTATTCTGAACCAAATACTCTTATTACAATCCTTCCTCTAATCATATGACCTCTATGATATTAAGACCGGAGAAATTGTCGCAGGAGCAAATGTCTTGTCACCACATTTTCACACTGTATTTTTTTACCATGACCATTTTATTACACTTTTCATGTGATGTGTTTCCATTTTTCATACTTTCTGGAGGGCTATTAGAATACAGTATTTAATTTTCTAGGAGCTTTACCAAATATCTTTATATTTTGAGGGGGAGTACCTAAAATCTAAACCAGTTTACATAGAAATGTTTCATTGTAGCTTAATTAAAGCACACTCTCCAAAGTTGTGGCAAAGTTTCAATGACATGAATTAAGTTGGACTATAAATTCTTTTCTCTTTATACAAAATGTGATGACTGATATAACATAGTACCTTGATTGAGTTGACATTTAGTCCAGTTTTCTCCTTGAAAAGTTATTTCACACAACAAAATATTAAAAAATAACTAAAGAATTCAGGTTCCAATTTTGTGTAGAAATATATTTAAAAAAAATTTGTTTGCATTCATCATATCTGACATCACAACTTTTAAACAATATGCATTTCATTTTAATTTCTCTTATCTAATCCTTCAGTGACTTCAAATTTTGAAACTAAATAATCTATAGATTCTCCCAAACTTAATGTTTGCTTTCAAAATGCATGATTTAAAAAAAAAATAATTTGATTAACAAATTTTTCGGCATTACTCCTATTTGTTTAAGATCAGTTTGATCGATCTGTAATGAAACTCATAAGATCAGTATGCTCCAGGCTATTCTGGTTCACGGCTAAGCCACGATGAACTGGAATTCAAATACCCTCGATCCTCTTCTATCTGACTCATTAATATTCAAATGCCGTCCGCCGTGGACAATAGATAGTAAATTAAGAGGCTTTTTATAGGAGGAAATTATAATTTGATTAACAAATTTTTTGCATTACTCCTATTTGTTTAAGATCAGTATGCTCGATCTGTAATGAAAATCATAAGATCATAAGTCAGAAAAAATTGGAACCAGTGGGATTCGAACCTGCCATCTACTGCTTTCCGGGCAGCGACTCAACCACCAGGCTATTTTGGTTCACGGCTAAGCCACGATGAACTGGAATTCAAATACCCTCGATCCTCTTCTTTCTGACTCATTAATATTCAAATGCCGTCCGCCGTGGACAATAGATAGTAAATTAAGAGGCTTTTTATAGGAGGAAATTAAGAGGCTTTTTATAGGAGGAAATTATAATTTCCTCCTATAAAAAAGCCTCTTAATTTACTATTAAAAAAACCGTTCACAGCTTCCTGAATACATTTAATACTGTAATGTTTTATATTTTGTTAAGAAATACATTTGTTCCCCTTTCCTAATATCCCTTATTTCTTCTTTTAATACTTCATTTGATCCTGCATTTTACAGGTGGACTTTCTGTTCTATTTATTATTGGTATTGCTGTTCTTGTTCTCCTGTCAGTATGCCTTATGGTATGTTTGGCATTCGTGTGTGTGAAAAGGAGACTAAACCAACCTCGAGGCAGGAGATTGCACGACTCAGAATCGCATCCATTGAATGGTGAGTACGGCTCAAATACAACGAATCCTGTTGTTGTCCTTATATATATGGCAGGGGAACATGTGCTACAGTTGCCGTTTTCAGCAGGCACGCCAAAAAAAAAGGAAAAAAAAGAAAAGAAGACAACAGTAAAGAAAATGAAGAAGAATAAAAGACCCAAGAATGCAAGATAGGAAGAAGAAGAAAAGATTAAATATAAATGAACAAGTAAAGAATGTCCCCAAAACAGGAAGGGGGTATTGAAATCCGGGGCTTGATGATGGAAGTGATTCAAACTTGCCACTGATTTAAGAAACATGTGATGAGGATTATGATTAGGGCAGAGTCTCTCCGACCCACTAGTGGCTGACCCATGCTGCTGATCATGGGTGCATTTTTCTGCAGACCGGTAGACCGCTGAACTGAAAAAGAGTCAATGGCTTTGACAATTAAACGGTTTGAGAACTAAATTTACTAAACCTTCATATGATACTGCAGAGGAGTATTGTATTAAGAGTTCGAAAAAATATTTTTAAAATGGGCATGCCCATACATAATGTAGCAGTGTCTTAATATTCCGGGCTTACAAATTCAAGCAAGAAAATTGAGAAATACTTCTTTTTAATCATTTTCAATGTCTTACTTGGTTGATTAAGTGAAGCCATCTTTGTTTTAAATCCGGTTAAGTCCCCGAGTACGGGGGTAGCTGATTTCACCTCACACTCCCAGAGATCACCCTCGCCCCTTTCCTCCACTTGACTCTATCCGCGGCATCCTCCTCCCTCAGCCCAACCCTCCTACTCTCCTCCACCAATGGCTCCTTCCATGTCTTCTTAGGTCACCCCCCCCCCCCTTCTTGATAATGAATGTTCGGAACTCAGTGTCATATGAAAGTCAAATGTTGGGGCATAGGTGACCAGCCACCCCAAAACCAACATTCCGGACCTTTCGCATTTCCTAGGAGGAAACTCTCTACAACACTCCAATTCCTTTGAAAATGCAAGTCAAATCACAATGGAGAGCTCAGAGGCTTTTGTCGACAGTTGATGGACCGGGACAGCATTGGAATCTCTTGACTCTGGACAACGACATATGTGTAACTGTGCTTCCGCGGCAAATCTTTGGATGATCTGCTGTCCCAGTCCACCAACTTTCGACATAAGCCTCAATTTTGATTTTAATTGCATTTACAAAGAAATCGATGCCTTTGTAGAGAGTTTCTGCATAGTAAAACTAAAAGCGAAAACTCTATTTAGTTGCCAGGGAAGGTTCTCTCTAAACAACCCAAATAATAAATTTTGTCTTTGGAAAAAAAAAAAATCGAAAATCAGCTTTTCTTTCTGAACAAGTAATTCCTCTTTACACTGTCAAAATTTGAAGTTAGAAAGTTGATTTAAAAACAAGTTACGACAGTTTCTTTGACACAATTTTTTGTGGACTGCTTGAAATTTTCACCAAGACTACACAGAGTGCACCTCTCATGCTTGAGTAAATCCTGAACTTCAAACCGTGTTTTTCTTTGAATCTCTGACAGAATTTTGTCTGAATTCAATCAAACATAGTGAGAGTCATTTTGACAAGTTTTACATAATTTGAATATAAGGATGTGCCTTTTCACGCTCAGTGAAAGTATCATAATTCATCTTGGGAGACTTGTTATTGGTGTTACGGTGGCTGGTAACGTTTTGCTTCTCTTTATAATCTTTTGTTTTCTCATCTCTTTGATAGATTTCAATAATGGCCTCACCTTAGAGACTTCGGATTTTAAGAGTGCTAAAATAAGAGGGATTGCGGCCTGTCTAGACCTACCGGATTGTGTTGCTGTTATCATCAAGAAAAATGGGAACAAGATCAAACGAGGTATTGACATCGCTAAAGTACTGTAGGATGTAATAACAGAGCCAAAAACTGAAAGATGATAAACGCAGATACCATGTTCATGTATATCAGCTGTAGAGGTAAAATCCCGTTGATGATGAATAGTTGAGGCCAGAAGTTTTCACACACCCAGGAAATTCAAAGAAAAGTTGCCACTTGCCAAACATCATAAAATTTAGTGTATCTTATAAAATATTTGTGCTATCATTATGAATCTGATATTAAACAAATGAGTATGTCATGCCCCTTCATCATATTGCTTTGTCATCAGGAGTTGAAAAATATTTAGGTGTCATTTTTTCCCCAAAAATCTTCATATTTAAGACAAATCAAAAATAAAAACTGACAAAAACATTTCATACTTGTGCTACATGTAGTTACTTCTCAACACAAACATTTCATATTACACTTTTTTGTTCAGTGGTGACATATCATGATAGAAAATGAATTATAAATTATAGATTTGACATTTATATTTTCTATAAAACGATGTTTGAAATTATAATAACAAATAATAGAATACATTTGGCATAAATATTACTTTTTTTTCTTCATAGAAAATTCCACCTGAAATATACTTTAATCCCAATCATGTGAAAGAGCTTAATACGCTCTTTCATTTGATACCAAATTCGTCTTGGTAGTATTTAAATTTCTGAAGATATCGTAAATTTTACGATGTTTGGCAAGCGAAAAAATTCACTGAATTCCATGGGTGTATGTAAAGTTTTGGCCTCAACTGTGTATGGACGGTAAATTGCCAATTTTTCTATTGCCAACTCGTCCACTCATCACATGGTTTACCTTTATTTACTCTAATGCCATTCCATCCGTCAACATTTCGTCCAACAACCATTTGGTCCAGTAATCACTTTGTCTAATCACCTGTGAGGGACGCTCATGAACGTTGTTAGCCTAACAGAGTGCTAACAGTAAGCCCAGTCACATCTTTCGGATTGTTAAGTCAAAACATTTATTTCAATGTGTAAGTAATGCATTGTTGTAACATTGGGCATCGCTGCCACATTCACCGGTAGTAACAGGGCCTCTGTTAGCGCTAACAGCGTTTCTGTGCGGTCAGTACAGTTCGTCTATGTCCATTTCATCTCATGACCAGTTGGTCGAATACCCATTTTCTTTTCATTTATTTTGCCAAATTAACACTAAGTCCAATTAGACCAAATGGTATTTTGACTAAATGGCTATTGGACCAGCTGGTTATTAGATGATAAGGCAATTAGACCCGTGGACTTGTACAAACTTATGGTGGACCAAATGATGGTATGCGAGTTGGTAATTGGACGAATTGGCATTAGATCAATTGAAAAGACACACCTATATGAACAGGGATCAGTGACTTTGCTGGTCTTTTTGTTTTTTCTTTTTTAAACACATATTTTGTGGCATAAATTTGGGTCTGACATGCAGTTACAAAATAGTGAGTAATTTTGACACCCTGAAACGGAGCAAATATGATCTCAAATAAAAAAAATGTGTGAGACTTAAAAAGTCATGAAACCATTCAGCACATGCTTTTCATATTGCAGATTAATCACAAAAAATATTGATTGGCTGACTCTTTCCTGTCCCCAGTGTATTAAGGATTTAATAATGTTACATGTATATGTTTGATTAAAAGCTTACAATCATCTTTTTCTTTATTTCTAAGTAGTTTTGGCAGATTTATTGTGGTTGTTTACATGTAGCTCTTGGTTCATCAGGGGCCTCTTTGCTTACTGTAGGTTTGGAGAAGATAATTGAATATTTGTTCAACACATCATGTTTTGATGTGCATGCGCTTAGCAGTTGTATTTTGTTTTCTTTTTTGTAGTAGAAAGTTCGATGACTCGAGAAGATATTTTCTTCATTGAAACAATGCAATGGGATGACAGCATAGAAATTTGGATGGAATATGCTGCCAGATGTAACTGGATTAAATGTTTCTGTAGAGATATCGAGAAGATCAAGACCTTGAAGATGAACTGTAAGTAATCCTGGCTTTATTAGATTCTCCTTTTTTTGTGTCTCGCCTGCATGGCAGAGCAAGACGAGGTACAGTTTTGTTGATGGCTGTGGTGGCATTGTCGTCAACGTTATATTCTTAACCAATTTTTAGTTTTTGAATGTCATCATAACTTAGAAAGTAAATAGACCTTTTCCATGAAACTTGGACATAAAGGTTTAAACAATAATTACAATTGGCCACGATCGTCAGTAGCTGCAGCATATGCAAAACCCTCCTACATGTACATATATGAAAATATATAAAGAGCTTGGCAAGTTAACAATACATTATACACACAGAGAAGTAGTGCATGAAGACACTCAAACATAAAAGGGTACCTTGCTAGAATTGATTCCTTGAAATGCCTGTGTGCTGTAAAAGGCTGAGGGGCTAAAGATGGGGTAATGATATCCAAGTCCTTTGGAAGCGCATAAAGATGCTCTATCATCATGTGGTATGCGCTATACACGAACTGTCTATTATTATCATTATTATTGTTATTACTATTGTTATTACTAATATTATTATTATTATTATTATTATTATATATATTTGTTTAATTATTATTATCCTGATCATTTTCTCATATTCTTTTGATTTGTACAGTATATATTAAAGGGATGGTCCGGGCTGAAAATATTTATATCTCAATAAATATAGTAAAATTCACAGAGCAAATTGCTGAGAATTTCATTAAAAATCGGATCACAAATAACAGAATTTGTTTGAATTTAAAGATTTGCATTATTCTGGTGAAACAGTTCTAGGCATGTCTTTATGAATATTCATTAGGTGGGCTGATGATTTCATATCCCCACTTCTTCTTTTGTATTTTATAATATGAAATTAGGTTTATTCAAAATGTTTCTACCAAGATTTAAAACAATTGGATTGACAACTGATTAAGTGCATTAGCTATTTATTGCCGCAACTTATTTCATCATAATGGAGACACATCATTTACACATGTATAAAAAAATGAAACATTTATGATTTCATAAACATAACAAAAAGGAAATTGGGGATGTGACATCATCAGCCCACCTAATGAATGTTCATGGCGATGTGCATATAACTGTTCTCACAAAATATTGATAAACTTTAAAATTTTATTCAGATATAAATACTTTCAGCCCGAGTTGTGCATTGTTGCATTACGTGTACATGTATATTTTAATAAGCCTTTATTGATATTTTTCAGGTCTAAAGATCAGTAACATCACTGGGACATCGGTTTCAATTTCCTGCCCAAACGTGAAAAACAAATTTTACTTGCATTATGAAGAAAAGAATTCTCCCAGCTCAAGCTCAAGTGCTGAAACCATAGAAGGTGGTAGCAGGGAGATCCGTGACCTTCGACCCAGCACAGAGTATTCCGTTCAGCTCGGTAACAAGGGTCAGACTGGGGATTCGAGAGAGTTCATTTGGATTTGGAAGGAGGAATTTAGCACAGAAGGTGGGTCCGACTGAGCTTTTAGTCCATTTTCTAAGTTAGGCAGTACAGTATGATAATGATCCGACACAAGCCATCATATCATGTCTCATGATTTTGCACAAAGTGGTTTGTATTTTTTATATTTCGGTCAAATGGCAAGAAATCCAGACATCTCACCAGGATCCAAAGGAAAGGGTTATAAATATGTCAGTACACATCAGCTCTTTTTTCTCCCATCCAATGTAATAGTTGTGTGTATGCTAGCCAAAGGGGATTATATGTGAACAATCATGGAAAATTATTTAAAGCGACAATGTATAGCACATTTCTCAGTGTTTATTATGCGACAGGTCAAAAAAACATACATGTAGGGCAAAGCTGAGTGTTATGGGTCTTTCCATATTTGTAATTATTTGCTGATGCTAAACAGAGTATGGGTCCTTGTTGTTTGAATCAGCCCCCCCCCTCCCGAAAAAACCCTGAAACTTCTCAGATGTTAGAGTATCCCAAACATTTTAGCATTACAATTCCATTTTACTACGACCTTGATGAATGTTAAGCTTGTTTTATTTTTCTCTTTTTTGAAATTTGAATATTTTCTTGCGAGCGGCTTAAACTTTTGCAAACATACCCATTTTCTTTGTTAGATTTGAGATTAAGGCACACATCAACCAGAGAAACGCTGACACTGACTTGGCCATCTGTCCCAAGCTCCTTGCCCCTTTGCTATACCTTGAATCAGGAAAAACAGAAGGAGATGGCAGGTAGTGGCAACCAGTTTCCAATCAAGATCTCGCACCTAATTCCTGATATGGAGCAAGTCTTGAAGATCAGAGAGAGAGGTACCACTGCTCCCAGACACCTTCAGGAAATTATGTTTAAAACACAAGGTATGTTAACAGCTTTATAGGTTCTATAGCTGCTCAGCATTGTGCATCTTGCAGCAAATGTTTTAAACATAGTTTGAATTATATACACTTAACTTTGATTGATTTCTAAATCAATCAAATCAAAATTTGCACTGCACAATGAAGAAAATGTGGTATATCACTCGATCATGCGCCTGAATCATACACAGATGGAGTAAGAAGTTCACACACATCTAGGCTTGTCGAACAAAGGGTTCATGTGTCAAAATTAGAATATCTTCAGAAAGATTGGTGCTACTTTGATACTTTAGTATCACACTTTTAAAGGGGGTATTGCAAGAAATATTTGCAATCAATTGCAAATTTCAGTCGCAAACTTACAAGCGATAGATCGATCTTAACTGAAGCAATTCAATTGATACTTGTTGATACAGGAAGCAGACCAAGCGGTCAGTTGCAAATTTGCAATTAATTGCAAGACGTATGATTGGTTTGGTGACCTAAAATTGGCTGTAAATGATTGCAAATTTCTTGCAACACTCCATTAGGAACTCTTCATGCTCTTTCCTAGGTGACACAACATTATGCTCCTGCAACATTTGCTCCGGTCTTAACCCTAAACTGACCGGGGAGGGGGGGGGGGGGGTTGACCGCGCCACTCACAGAGTTTATACTTTCAAGTCTTGCGCATTTTTTAAGACCAAATTTGCGACGCCCGTGTACGCGATTTTCGAAATTACGCAACATTTCGTAAGTGCATGTCAGACCAAAAATTGTTTCAAAACGTGATTTTGTGTACAAAGTCAATGCAAATTGAGTTTTCTCATCTTATTCATTAAGATGTGATTATTTTTGCTTTAAACAGCTGAAATCAATTGATTTTAGCACAATTATGCTTCAAAAAGGTTTTGCAATAAATCTGGTGAAAAAACAAAGAAAAACAAAAGGTTGAAAAACAGAGAAATACATAAGAAATTCATAAAACAATAAAATACATAAGAAATTGATTTCCAAACCGAAGTTTTTTTCAATTGCGATTGTTAAGAATGCTACAAAGAATATTTTTACCAAAAATTAGCATTCTAGGAGCTTTATTTAGTGAATTAGAGCAAAAAGTATGATTTATGCATAAATTAGCATAATTAATTCATATAAAATAAAATCTCATTATTTTGGAAAATTTTACCATACAGCCTTGTAGATTACATCGCACACTACCAGCGTGCAAATATTTGCGGCGCTCGCGCGATCGGTGGCTGAGATCTCAGGGGGGGGGGGTTGAATCACCCCCCCCCCCCCCCCCCCCCCCCGGCCACAGAACAGCCAAAAAAGCCCGGCCTAGTTAGGGTTAATATCTCAGAGGGCATTGGATTAGAATTACATGTAGGATTGTAATAGAGTGTTTGGAGATTAGGTTTTAGGTTCGGTTTTTCGTGCAGATTTTGAGAGCGATTGTGGGCGGAGCAAATGTCATGAAAGCCTTTCATTTGATTCATTGAATGATTATCTCTCTATTTGTTTAGGTCCCTGGAAAGATGGAGGAGACTACAAAGGATATGCCACTACAGATTGCGAAGGTCCAGAACCAGATGGAAATCGCGGCCGACTAAACGGGCGCACAAACAAGTGTGTCACTGGACTTCTAGAAGCTGTCCACTCTTTACGAGACAAGGATGCAACAGATTGCACACGTCCAGAGCCAGAGACGCCTGTTTTAGAGGCTGCTGTGAATAGCCTGAAGGAGTTCTTTAAAGACTACAACAAACTCAGTTGTAACAACGTCTACCGTGTTGTACCTAAAAAAAGCTTTCTCTTTCATATAGAAGACTTTGTAAAAATCAATGCTATGCAGGATTACACAGGTGTATTTGATTTCCTGAAGAGGTTCTCCAGTCAGGCGGGGGCACAGTCCCCAGTTGGTGTTTCCTATGCTGAGAAGCTGTTGGATGCCCACGATGGTCCTACTTGTCGATTTTGCAAGCATGCTGTATTTCTACTTAAACGGAGGACACCCCGAACTGACCCACAGCAGTCTAATTGTATATAGGAGATTATATCTAGTATCTAGCTTATTCATGTAGATTTCTAATCGGATATGTAATTTCTGTTGCGTTGTGAAACCTCTGTGTGTGATATACTGTGTGTTATGTTTCCTGTTGAACCATAGGGGTTCAGTGTCTCCTTAAGGACACTCTGTGATCCTGACTGTTGGCCTTAATGTAATTATATTTCACCAGAAAGAGACAAGTGTACTGAGAATTTTCATTCAATATCCAATGCACTAAATTTGCACTGCTTCCAAATAAAAGCCAATTAACTTACGCCAATCATTATGCCCTCAAAATGAATGTAATTGAAAAATTTTAATTGGAAATTGGCAAATTTTTAATCATATTTTGCAATAGTCTTTATGACCCATTTAAAAAAAATCCATATTCATTTATTCAAACTATAAAGACAGTAAAAAAATATATTTGCCAATTTGAGTATTGAAAAGTGATCAAGTTCGACATCGAAAACATTTGTACATCTATCGGTTAAGCAACACAGCTCTTTTTTTTGCTTGTACATGTAAAACAAAAATCAGTAGGATGTTAGTGTGTGGTACATATTACTCTTATGTCATGTCACATGATTACATAAAACTGCCATCCAATCACATAGACATTTAGAACACAAATAACTGTTGTCCAAAGGCTCTTGAACATAACATGACTTTGATAGTGTCTTTATTAATGCCGTTTTGTGACTCAATCTTATTTCCCAATTGTTCACTAAATTTTCCTAGAATGTTGATTCTTTTATGTTTGCATCTGTGAGGCCTGTTGCACAAGCAATTGTAATCAAATGAAATGTAAAAAATCAAAGTAAGCTGTCTTGAAATTCATATTCAACCAATCAGGCTTCCATAACTCAAAGGTTAGCAATTGATTGTACGCTTGATTTTCACGATTGATCAAGGGAATCAATCGTTGAAAAATGTTCTATGATCATTGCTAAGTTTTGTGTTACCGGCCCCAGGAGTACATTTCTAGACTAATTTTTTATATCTACAACAGGCCCATGGAGTTATATCAACAAGTCATTTTCATATGTAAATTTAAAAAAAAATATTACAACTGTATATAGAAGCGCTTTTATTTGAGAGGTCTGTTCAATATGGCAACATCTTTCTAGAAATTGAATATTGTATTATCGGTGTGCAGGACACATCTTTTTCTCATAAGAGAGGTATAGAGGAAAACTTGGCAAATTATGACTGGAAACTATGCTGGTGGCATGATTTCACAGAATTTCAAGAGCAAAAATATATGAAGATATACATGTATGCTACTGTAATGAAATATTGATAATATATTTTACATGGTTTTATCTTTGAAAAAACTCAAATCCACCCCTAAAGCTTATATGAAGCAAAGGAGTGAAATTAACAGGCACTGACTGTAGAGTCTTTATGAAGTTGGATGAGAAAAATAAATAGCATATTGATACAGTGAATACCACAAGCTTCTTGTAGTCATCTTGTTATTGATGTGGTGATATCAGGAGCTCAGTTTTTTTTTTCACATTTCATTTTAATTCATTTTTAAGTCTAAAGTTGATTTTTCACATAGAATCTTTCCCGTCTGTCAGGTATGAGCTTCCATGTGCATGTAAAATGAGGCTCACTTTCCACATCCCATGATGAATCCAACCAAACTGTACTTTCTTGATAATAATTATAATAATATACAGTACTTGTATAGCGCATATCACATTATGAATAATGTCTCTATGCCCTTCCAAAGAACTTGGATATTATTACCCCAGCTGTAGCTTGGCAGCCGTAATTACTCAGATTACAGCACACACGCATTTCAAGGAATAAATTCCTGCCAGGTATCCATTCACCTCACCTGGGTTGAGTGCAGCACAATTTATTTATTTATTTATTTGGTATTATTTATACAGGGTAACCCCATCAGTAGTCAAATACTGTTGTACTTGGGGGCCCTGTATAACACAAAACAAAACAAAATACAAGCATATATACAATACAAATGGAAAATACAGATCCTGAACATAAACAGATGGAAATTTCAAGTATAAATCTAATAACAGAAAATTGTGTGTGTAATTGAGAACAATAATTTAACCCAGAGCTACAAGTCGAAAGTAATAGGGGAAAGAAAGATAGAGGGTAAGGATGAATTGAGGTAAAAGAACACGGCAGAGAGCTAGAGCGGGAGAAGAAGGCACATCACCATTTACACTATAATGCAATATTATAGTCGAAAAATATAATTCTTGCTTATATATTAAAATGGGTGTATCTATACCTCCAATATGACGATGTAAAGGAAGATTTCGACGTGGAGTTTTTAACTTCATTTGGAAGTTGATTCCACAGGCACGCACCGTGATGGGAGAAGGCTCTTTTACCAGCTTTGGTGCGTGCCTGTGGAACCATGATTCCACGGTTCAATGCATTTCTAGTATGATGGGAATGGACAGAACTAAATCTCGGGAACAAATCTGAGAGGTAACCTGGGGCTTCGCCCTGCATAGAATTAAACATAGTTTTGCACATTTGAAATCGCCATCGTTCTTCAAGTGGTACCCAATTTAATCTTCCAAACACTACTGCAGTTGGTGTATTAAAGTCTACCTGCAAGACCAGTCGAGCCATTCGTTTGTGCTGTTTTATCAAAGTGTCCTTTAAGTTTTGGTTACAGTTGGTCCAGGCGTTGGAACAGTATTCGAGATGCGGTAAAACTAATGAATTTGCCAATAGTTTAGCACTTGAAACTGTCATGTACTTCCGTAATCTAGCAAAAAGTGCAAGTCTAGACGCAACTTTTTTACTGGTTTCGTTTACATGAGTTCGCCACGTGAGTTGTTCATCAAAATATACTCCGAGATATACTCCGAGATATTTAATGTGGATGAATTACTTGCTGAAGGAAACTACGCCATGGCTGGGATTTGAACCCACAACCCTCTGTTTCAAAGTCCGGAGACTAATCCACTGGGCCACAACGCTCCACATTCTTGAATCAGTATATTTTCTTAAATTGAGGTTTACTTCTCTTACTCAAATCAAGGTACTTAAATTAATTAATATGGAGATAGATTCAGTCAGTCAAGAGATATAGTATAAACCAATATAAAAGATCTTATGAATTGGAGCAATTTCTGTTCTAGAATAAGAAACTTGACTTTGTTAAATAACCAAATAGAAAAATGGAATGACTTGTTTTCTAATTTTGAATTACGGTGTACAGGTATTTACCGCTGTCTCATATAATTTGTAAAAAGTAGTGGATTTTTTAGACCAATAAGATTTGAGAATTTGTTTTCAGTTGATTGTTATTTGTGAAGTATGAACATTCAATTGTTTTGTTGATGTATTCTCTGTATTTTTCACTAATATGATAAAATACTATGTCGACACGTCTGTCTTTGAGTGACAGAGATCAAGATCATTCATTGTACAAGTTTGGAATTCGGAATTCAAACGTTATGACTTGCAATGAATGAATAATTATGTGCCACAGGGTTATAAAGCATTTGTATTTGAGTGTGTGCTTCATATTCTTCCTGTATATGCATATTTTTGCATGTTGAGAATACCCAAAGATTTATATAATGAACAAATTTCTGATGTTACCTGTATATATGTTGGTCTTTCACTTGAGGAGGGGTTCGTTCAGTCTGGGCATGTTTGCATACCTCTGGGACTCGATTGGTGTTCTAACTGCTTCATAAATCATTGGTTGTTTGAAGAAAGTATATGCCATTTGTAACCAGGCATGATAAATCCAACTAAAATATGTGATGTTTCATTTTCAGAAGACATTAAGGAAGAAAAATCAATTGAAACATAATAAAAAAGAAAGAAAAAATAAGGGTCTAGCCAAAACAAGTCAGAATAGCCTTTTGATCAATTTTTTTTTTATAGTACATTGACAAAAATATACTTTTAAGAAATACTAAAAAACTGAAATTTGACCATTCTGACCACACCACTCTTAAAATCAAAGTATTCCCATTATTTTTGTACGCCAATAAATTAAACACCGGTTAAGCTCTTGCATTAAATACTTGTTTATAACCACAAATGTGATACCTAAATTAGTGTGACAACTTTGGAGTTACATAATTTGATGACCCCTTCCTGGAAATTTTTTACATGTTTTTACCCTCTTTTTGTCCCCTTTGCACATTAGTTTGAGGTAAGTTGTCTTCATATAGACTGGTTTTTTTTCAAAAGTAACATTCTAAGGTATTTTTATCTTTGCATATGAACATCCAATTGAGTTTAAATCTGAGAATCTCCTCTTTCAGTAGGGATATTTAATTGAAAAAGAAGGCATGTTTGTATATGAACAACATGTTTTTATGGCCTTAAAATGATATTGTATCTTACCTGACTAGATCTGCCAGGGGGGGGGGGGTCATTTAGACTGAAACAGGGGGGGGGGGTTGATGAATTTCAATGAATATTTGCTAGTATGCAATTGTTGATGTGTTGAATATGTGGCATTATATTGATTATTGGTGGAAGCAAAATTAAAGAAAAGAAAATAAGAAAATGTAGTTTTATCTATCAGTATACAAACTTATGCCTGTACAGTTTGCTCAGTTGTTTGATACAAATTAGAATCTATATAAATACAATTAACACTCCTGTTCATTAATACATTTGCCGCGGCAAAGGATGTGTTCTTATCAACATAATATTCATAATATAGGTCCTGAAAAGTGAAACAACTTATCTAATGACATCAGAAATTAAACAATTTTTAAATTGTTATAAGACAAGACTTAAGAAGAAAGTTCATTCATCAGGTCCCTAGATTCAGAGATTTACTTAGCTTCAGTGTAGGTTGTTTGGTTGAATATTGATTAACTGTTACATCATATAAGTTGCCGTGGGGATTTTTTCAAATTGTTTTTTGTTTTTCCTTCATTTTGTATTGTTCTTTGCATGAAAGTTTTTTTTTCCTCCCCTTTTTAGTATCATGTCTTGATTGTCTTTATTGTTTCTACGGTTACAGCCCGATAGACCGCGGGTCCGATAGTCCGCGGGTCCGATAGACCGCGGGTCCGATAGACCGCGGGTCCGATAGTCCGCGGGTCCGATAGACCGCGGGTCCGATAGTCCGCGGGTCCGATAGACCGCGGGTCCGATAGACCGCGGGTCCGATAGTCCGCAGTGTGTGTAAAATTATGGTCCGGATATAGTGAGATCCAATGCCATCAAGATGTCAAAAGGCCAATGATACGAGTCCATGGGGTTCTATAACGATGACCCAAAGGACAATCGCCCCCTGACATCTACTTCAAGGAAAATATTATCCCCATATTTTTATCGTCAGGGACTGTTACCCCCCCCCCCCCCGGAAATTTACCCTCTAGACGCCATACGGAGCCTCTAAAATGCCATCGACTTGACGACATGGCGAGATAATTTATCTTGCCATGTCGACTAAATAAGCTTATTATGTCCGCATGGCGCGATACGTTATCCTGCCACTTATAAAAAGTTATATGTCAACATGGCGAGATATTTTATCTTGCCAAGTCGACATAAATAAGTTACATGTCAACATAGCGATATATCGGGATTCTCGCCGGGACTTGTACACTTCATATCTCGCCATGTGGACATATCGACTTGACAAGATAGAATATATCGCTATGTCGAAATAATAAGCGTATTAATTACTTAGGCGGTGGAAGCGGGGGGGGGGGGGACCTTTCCCCCCTAAATTTGAGGTGGGGGACTCTCCCCCCTAGATTTTTAGTTGAGAACCTTTTTTTTTTGCTTGTCAATTTGTTTTCTACGTCCCCCCCCCTAAATTGAGGTGGACCCCCCCTAAAATCTTTTTGTCCCCCTCCCCCTAATTTTGGTTGATAACCTTTTTTTTCTTGTCAAAAAATGTTGGTGGTCCTTCCTATAAATTTTGGTTGACTTGCTTGTCAAATTTTTTACCTTTGTCCATCCCAAAATTTCAGGTGGACCCCCCTAATTTTTTTTGCCTTCCGCCGCCAATGATTAATTAAGACATGGCAAGATGGCATTTTCAAGGCTCCGTACTAGGGGTAATTATCCGGGGTAATTGTCTGGAGGGTAAATTTCCGGGGGGGGGGTATCAGTCCCCGGCGGTAAAAATATGGGGATAATATTTTCCTTGAAGTAGTTGTCAGGGGGTGATTGCCCTAATTGGGTTATTGTTATAGAACCCAGGCGCGGATCCAGGATTTCGTGGGGAAGGGGGGGGGGGGGCCAAATTTGACCTGATTTTTGGTGCCCATATGTGTACTTTTCGAAAAAAAAAGCGCCCACTCCCTCCCGGGAAGGCTAAATTAAGTGCCTTAAATGGATTTTGAATTTTCTTATAATCACATTAAAAAAAATAAAGACCACTTTTTCATGTGTTCTTGAAAAAAAAAAAAATCCATAAATATATAATGTAATATCAATGGGAGCGCGAAGCACGAGTGATTTTTTTATTTCTTGGGGGGGGGGGGGGGTTTCAATTTGGTTAACTTCTAACCAGAGTAGGCCCTACTAGAATATTGTGTGAACGGGAGCTGTAGTTTCTGTACTGTTGTGTTAGAATACCCTTCAATAATATTAATGATAACCTCTTGGGAATAATGCAATCTCGAAGCAATCGACTAATTCTCCTCATCAGTGGCGTATTTATTCAGCATGGGTGCACGGGGGGGGGGGGTGGCGAGGGCACCGAGTTAAAAAAAAATGAAATGGGGGGGGGGGGGTAGACGTCAAAGAAAATCTGAGATTTCATTCTTAAAAACAAATTGAGGTATCTCACAAGGCCTAAATAAATAATGAGAACGCGAAGCGCGATCTTTTTTTTTAAATAGATTTTTCATGTATTATATCCTGAAAGCCTAAGTCAGGGGCGGACCCAGCTTCCGCCAATAGGGTGAGGGGCCATTTTTTCACCCATATTTTTCCCGATCGGCCGCTCAAAGTTGATTTTTTGTTTGTTTCTTTGAAGGGGTTGTCCCAGTGCCGTAATGAGCCAACAATTTCGAGGGGGCTCGATATGGTGTATCGCATAAAATTAATAAGAAGTTGCCAGTGAGCGAAGCGAGCAAGCAAATATCCTGACATTTTTATTACAAAAATACAAGGTTGTGATAGATTTTGACATAATATTTGGAAAATAATATTATATTTCATCCTAATCCCTTTCCTTTTCTCTCTATTTTTTCTTAGTCTTGATTCTCTCTATTTTTTTAACAGTCATTTCCTAGCTTTACTTTATAAGCAACATAAATGTGTAATAATCTCTTAAGCCCTATGTAATCTAAAAATGAAATTTCATGTATTTTGTCCTGAAAATTTGACATTTTGGGCAATGTTTGTGAACCTGAACAGGACGCGTATGTAACTAGATAATTACCACGAGCGCGAAGCGCGAGCAGAAATGTTAAATATTCGTTCTGGCCTGGTCGAAAAGGGGCCAGTTAAGGATGTTTTGCAGTTAGCCATTAAGACGATACACATTTCAACGATTAAATAATGCGAGCGCGAAGCGCGAGCTGAACATTTTTGATATTCCAACCTAAAAAGATGAGAATTCAAATCCCCCAATGGGACATTCGATTCATGTTTGTCAATCATGAAAAAGGATGGGTAATTTTTGGTATCTCCCTACAATAATAATGCGAGCGCAAAGCGCGAGCAGAAAATTTTGGACATTCTGATTTGAAACTGGATAATTTTAGCACGTTTTGAATAAGATCAAGCTTTGTATCTAAAAAAACATGCGTGCACGTGTTTTAGAGTTAGACAGAATCCTGGCAATCTGAATACATTTCATTCTTCATCATAAAAATCAATAATGCGAGCGCAGAGCCCGAGCTGAAAATAATATTTGAAATTCCGATATGAAAAGGGTCAATTTAAGCACTGTTTACAGCATTGTGTATATAGGGAAATTTGATAGCACTATATAAATAATGCGAGCGCGAAGCGGGAGCTGATATTTTATTATTTATTTGACCTAGGATCGAGACATTTTAGGCCTAAGGACATTTTGTCATCATATATGAATGATGACTATCTTCTATTTTTTTTCCCTAAAGCTTGTTGATATTTATTTCTGAAAAAGGGACAATTTAGTTATTATGAATTCATACAAATCTTATTTCATATTTATTAATCTGTTAAGCCTAATGAGTGTGTGAAATTTGTTGACAGTGCATGAGGCCTGAAAACTGGATATTTTAAGTATTTTTGTAATCATAAATAGGATTCATTGGTTGATATATTTTTAGCAAATAATGCGAGCGCAATTTGCGATCCGGAATATTTTAATGGGGGGATTTAAGTAGTTTGTTATAGAATTAATATATAGGTATACATAACTCACCAATCAAAATGCGAGCGCGCAGCGCTAGCTCATAGGCCTTTGTTATTTTTTTTTACAATCGAGACACCTGAAAAGGTATATTTAGAGAATCTTATATGAAATATAAAAAGACAATAGGTAGGCCTACTTGGCAAATAGTGCGAGCCCACAAAATGTTGCAAATGTTGATTCAAACCATAAAACGGACATTTTCCAGAGCACTTAAAAACATAAATTGGTAAATAAAACAAAATAATGAAAGGTCAATGTCCGAGCTGATTTTTTTTTTGTATATTGATATCAAAACTTGATATTTTAAACTACATATCAGCCTATTGAGCAAGATATGTATCTCATTGAACAGGCAATGCGAGCGCGATGCGCGAGCGAAACTTTAATATAGTGACATTAAATATTTTAAAAAATTGTTTTCCGAGTCTTCTCCTGACCTTATTTTATTCACTCGTCTTCCTCCTTTTATGTTTTGTCTTCTTTTTTCTCCTTTCTTTCCCCGTTTTTCACAATTTATTTGCTCTGTCAATAGGGGGGGAGGTTGCCCTCGGGCCGCCTCAATCCGCCTATGTTAGTAGTTGTTATGATGAACACGATGCATATCTATTAAGAAATGAATGCGACCGCGAAGCGCTAGCTGAAAACTTTTATAATGATGAAATGAAAAATACATTTTCAGTTGTCAGGTTAGAATATCAAATATTTTCAGCTTGTGCTTCTCGTTCGCATACAAAACTGTAAGGTCGGGATGCGTATATAACTAAACAATGTATTGATGCCAGCGCGAAGCGCGAGCTAAATTTTTTATATACTGACTTAAGAAGGACTAAGGTATAATTCCTATTCTAATTGCTTGTCCTTTTTCTCTTCCTTTTTTCTGTTTCTTACCCCTTTTTTGCGCCACCATGGGGGGGGGGGGCAAAATCTTTGCCCCCTGGATCGGCCTATGTATGTTGAAAAACACTAACACTTACATGTGGGATTGAAGCAGAGGATGAATACCTCGTTAATCAAATATTGCGAGCGCGTAGCACGAGCTGAATTTGATAATAACCCTTTTTTGTGACCCTGAACAGTGTATCTTTCTCGCTAAACAGACTTTAAACTCGAAAACATTGTTTTTTCTGTTATCGTAAAAACGGGATATTTTAATTCAGCCGCATTAATTTAAGTTTTTTGGGCAGGACATATATTTCACTATAAACAGGCAATACGAGCAATGTTGCACCCCCGGTCGAAAATGAATTTGCATGAAGCCCCCTATTAAAGTTCAAGGTCAATTTGGCGCCCTCGGTTGAACATAAACTTGGCGCCCCCATGTGAAATATAACTTTGTCCTCCCTCCCCCTCTCTGAAACATGTATTTGACGCATTATGGTCAAAATTCAAATTAGCGCTCCCCAAGTTCGAACATCAATTTGGTGCCCCGCTAGATCGAACATCAATTCAGCGCCCCATAGTTCGAACGTCATTTTGGCGCCATCAAATCGACGTCCAGGTCAACATCTCCCTCTTCCGTTTCCTATCTCCTTTTCTTTCTTTTTTCTTTCTCTTATCCTCATTCCCCTTCCTTCCTTTCTCTTTCTTTCCCCCTCTTCTTTCCCCCCTTTTCTTCTCTTTCCCCCATCTTTTCTTTCCCCCTTTTCTTCTCTTTTTCTGTCTTTTCTTTCCCTCTTTTCCTCTCTCTCTTTTCTCGTTTTTCCTCTCTTCCCCCTTACTCTCTCTTTTTTCTTCTATTTTCCTCTCTTCTTCTCCCCCCTCTCTCTTTTCTTATCTTTCTTCCCATCTTCCTCTCTCTTTAAATATTATTCTCTTCCTCTTTTTTTCTTCTTCTTTTCCCCCTTTTCCTTATTCTGTTCTTTTCTTTCTTTTCCCTCTTCCACTTTTTTCTCTTTCCCCCTTTACTTCTCCCTTTTTCTTTTTCTTTCCTTTCCCTCTTTTTTCTCTTTTAATCTTTTTTCTTCTCTCCCTCCCCTTCCTCCCTCTCTCTCTCTCTTTCTTCTCTACTTTTCCCCTCTTCCTCTCTCTCTCTTTTTTCTTATCTTTCTTCCCATCTTCCTCTCTATTTAGATATTCTTCTCTTCCTTCCTCTTTTTTTTCTTCTTTTTCCTCCTTTTCCTTTCTCCTTTCTTTTCTTCTTTTCCTTTTCCCTCCTCTTTTTTTACTCTTCTTTCCCCTTTTCTTCTCCATTTTTTTCTTTGTCTTTCCTTTCCCCTTTTTCTTATTTTTTTTTCTTCTCTTCCTTTCTCCTTCTTACTCTCTTTTCTATTCTCTTCTTTTCCCATCTTCCTCTTTTTTTATTCTCTCCCTTTTCCCCTCTCCTGGTCTCCCCCCCTCTTTTTTGAGCTGGGGGTCGGGGGGGGGGGGTGAGGCAGTTCCCCCTCGGCCCCCCATGGATCCGCACCTGATAGAACCCCATGGCTTCGTATCATTTGACCTTTGGACCTCTCGATGACATTTGATATATCTGATCATAATTTTACACACACTGCGGACTATCGGACCCGCGGTCTATCGGACCCGCGGACTATCGGACCCGCGGTCTATCGGACCCGCGGTATAACGGACCCGCGGTCTATCGGACCCGCGGTCTATCGGGATGTCCCCATCCGTACACTGTTACCCAACAAGGCAACGACAATATTATCATCTCCCATTAACAAGAACTCTATTTGCAAAGAATTCATTTGTCTTTTCCGGGCCTGCCTATATACTGAAACTCTCTGCCTCAAGATTTTAAAGAATCCCCTTATATAAATATTTTTAAACGCAAACTGAAAAAAATGTTAATATTGCAATACTCGTTGCAAGCAGATCATGCTGAATAACTGAATATTATTTGTTATTACTGTTTTCTTCTTAAAATTGCAACTAGCCAAAGTACCTGCTCCTGCTGCCCGCTTTCTTTCTATGTTAAAATATATATCCACTCTAAATTACAGGGATTTAAAATAAGTCTAGATGGATTGTAGTTAGGGACCAATCGATTTCTGGATTTTGTTTTAATCCTAAAGACTTAAATTTAAATCTCAAATGATTTAAATTTAAATTAAATTTAAATCTTTCGAGATTTAAAAAAGGAATCTGAAGGATTCAATTAAATCCGGAATTCGATTGGTCCCTAACTACAGTCCATGTGGACTAATTTTAAATCCCTGTAATTTAGAGTATACCCTGCACTTCTCTGTCCCTCCCCTCTTCTCCCCCTCACATTCCTCCTCTCTCCCTAATGCTATTTTTTTTGTAATGTAACTAAGTTTATTTAGTGGCTTGCCTTTTGTACAAGCTTTGCTTTTTTCGGCAAGACCCTCCGTTTTACTTTAAAATACAATTGTCATACTAGGTAATTTTATTTATTGAATTGTGTTCCTTAAATCTAAGATTATGTTATGTATATTTTATTACGTCTTGCATTATTTTTGACCTTGTTTTGTTATACTTATCATGCTTATGTTGTGAAACGGAAATCAATAAATCAAATCAATCAATCAAATTCTGATCATTTTCCACCGATCTCGCATCAACAGGGGAAACACTGGGGGGAATAGGGAAATCTAAGACGGATTCATGAGACAGCTCTTTTACATTTCTATAATTTCTTTCACAAGTGGCACTCTCTTCTTGGCCTAATAGAAAGGACACGATTTCAATTTGTGTCCTAGTTGACCACAGTGGTGACATTTAAGTTTAAATTGAATCAGTCATACTCATAAAAATCCCCAAATGTATTTTTTCATGAATGGAAAAGTGGGATATGACTCAAGTCAATAGCTGTATCTGATAATGAAGTATTTTATGATTGTCAAATATATTTGAATTTTGAGCAGCAGGTTGAATTTGACATACCGGTATTCAGATAAAGAATAGTAGACCAGGGATTAAGGAATTAAATTGAAGTGAGCTGAGCTGAGAGTGCGAGCTTGCTCTATACCGGTATACCGGTAGCTAGTACCAGTACACGTATACTAGTCCGGTCTGTTAGCGTCAAAAACACCCTACTTGTGGACACGGTGGACAAAAGCATGATTTTTTCTCCAGACCTTTGTTTATGTATAAGAATTAAAAATTGGGTATGCTCCAAAAAATCTGGCTGCAGGAACAGAGAAAAAATGGGTGAAAGAGTCAGAATTTATGAGTTTAGATTGGTCTGATATATAGACTAGCGCTAGTGCAAAACTCAATAGCAGTGCATTATTTTGCATTGATTTAGTTCTTAAATTCAGACCCTTTTTTAACATACATGTTCTGTTTGTCCTCACATCTCAATGCACCAAATATTGATTCTTGATTGATTGATTGATTGATTCTTTATTTCCATGCAAAATAAATCATACAACAGAAAATATATTGACAATATCTCATGGTAAAATAACAATAAACAATCATTGCATGGGAGGGAACAGTCATAAGCACAAGGCTTGAAAAGGACGCCCCTCAAGAAAGACTACGGTAATATCTGAATGCAGATGCTAAACAAGCCGAAGGGTGGCGGCGGAGGGGGTTGAATGTTGGTATGTATGTACATATTTTGGTCTTGGGGTAAAGATGTGCAAAACACATTTTTTGCATGTGTTGGAAATGGTGTTGCCATGGTAACAGTGTATTGTGGCAAAAATAAGGTAAAAATCTTGCAGTTAGAACTACTTCCTCTGTTTTCATCCGATTCTAATGAAATTCGGCACACACATTGGTCTTGAGGTGAAGATGTCTAAGACACATTTTTGTGGGTCTTTCAGAAATCTCGTTGCCATGGTAACAACATATTATATGGTGAAAATTGAAAAAAAAATTACAATTCAAACTGCTTCATCAGTTTTCAATCAATTCACATGAAATTCGGCACACACATTGGTATTTAAGTAAAGATGTACAAGGCACTTTTTGTGTGTTTCAGAAATTGTGTTGCCATGGTAACAACATATTATATGGCAAGATTTATGTAAAAACCTTGCAATTTGAACTACTTCATCAGTTTTGAAACAATTTTCATGAAATACGGCTCACACATTGCCCTTGGGGTAAAGATGTGCAAGAACCTTTTTTTTTGCATTTGTCAGAGAGTGCATTGCCAGGGTAACCACATATGATAGCTAGAAATGCAGAAAAACTCATCGTGGATCAATCTACTTCTCAGTTTTCAGCCTGTTCTCATAGATTTGACACACATATTCATTTTGGGTAAAGATTCATATTCAGTGTTAAAGGGGAATCCAGCCTTGGTCATAACATGTTGTGTGGAAAAGGAGAAAAATAAGAACGGTGAAAGTTTGAAAGAAATCGGACAAGCAAAATTTATGGCTGCTTTAAAATTAAGATCCCTAAGACTACTAGTATGTAGATTTCAAATTGGCAACTGGGTAAGTAAATTATGACAAGGGGCGAGGCCGCAAGGACAACTTTCCCATAGGGCTTGTACTTAATTATCAGGATTTTTGGTTCTCTCCTAAATCCCTATTCCATTGGGGCCGTAATATAAACCCGGTAGTATATTGTTTTATGTCCTCATGAAAGAAAGATATAATTTGAAGTAAAACTTTTGAAAAAGACATTTTAGCCAATTAATTATTCCAGTACATGGAAGAGTGGTCCTTGCCTTACATTACTATGACATCACATATGCGGCCAATTTGAAGTCTTCATGGGTATGTATAGTGATTACCAATGTTTACAACTTTTATATACTGTATTCACAAATTTTTCTTATGGTTTGTCCGATATAGTTCAAACTTTGACCTATAAACTTGTCTGATTTTTCCTTTTCCTCTAAAAACAAGTGTTTATTTGGGTTGGATTCCCCTTTAACGACATAGCGCAGGGTATTAATCACTTTCAATATTTTTTTTTTTGGGGGGGGGGGGGCGGAGGAGGTCCTTAAAAACTGACAACATAAAAATATAGGTTAAAGGCCATGACCATTAGGAACTTAAACACTCTTTTAAAAAGCACCCCTTCCATTTTTTTTTTTGGGGGGGGGCTTTAGAAAATTGCCACATATAGAGTAAAAGGAAATTATTACTAGGAACTTAACCCCCCCCCCCAAAAAAAAAAGGGGGGGGGGAATCCTTTACACTTCAGCGTATTAATTTAAAGCCTAAAACATTCTGCTTTGATAAAAGATCGTTTTCGGTGCCCAATTAATCAATGTTTTATTCATCTTCTTCTGCTCAGTCTTTGTTCATTTCAGTTCCTACTCTGACATTCTTACATCACTTTTTGTTCTTTTGATCTTTACCATACGTTCTTGTTTTGTTTCCTCTCTCCCCCTCTTTGTCTCCCTCTCTAAGTACATTTTTCTTAGCTATTTTAATTCATTATTATCTAGCAACAATTATTCCATTTTGAATACTTACACCTACACCGAAATATAATAAAATGACATTCATTTTTTTTTCATAATCTTTTAAACTCCATTTTGGCTACACTCTGTCTTGAATAATACTATTAGCAATATTTAATGTCTAGTTTAAAGAATTGAAGAAATGACTGTCATGATATTATATTTTGGTAAAGGTGCATCGGTGCATCAAATTCATATTAACAAGGTTGCAGCATTCAGAATGGAATAACTGTTGCTTGACAAAAATGGATTTAGTTCTGTGAAAATTTTAGTTTTATCACTGAGTTTTCCCATTCCTGCAGTTACCACCATCTGAAAGGGATATGACTAGAATATAAGTATATGTAGAGAAATAAAAGTCATCATTTGCTCAATGAACAGTGAATAAGTTTGTCTTTACTCTAATGGAAAATTATTTGCATTTTTTTTTATGACAGTCGAGTTTGCATCCAACAATTTTGCTACTGAAACATAATATTCATTTTTTAACAATGGGAGATGTAGGATAAAGCAGGGACTGTCACAGAAATATACTGAAAAAATTAAATGAAAGAAAATAGAAGGCTAAAATCTATTGTGCACATATGGATATTTTTGATATTTGAGTCATGGATTTGCAAGTGAATTTCTAAAACAAGTGCAGAGATTTTTGTATGTATTTGTATTTCTATAATTAGTTGCATGATAAAAGTTACACTTTAAAATATGTCAGAAAAAATATACTTGGAGAGAGAGTAAAACAAAAAGGAGAGAGGAAACAGAAGGAGATGGTATGGTGAAGCTCAAAATCAAGAGTGATGTGATAAAGTTAAAAAGAAAGAGTAGGAACGGAATATGAATAAAAGACTGAGTATGAGAATATAAATAAACAATGATTAATTGGGTACCGCAAACAATTTTGTATCAAATCAGAATGCATTAAACTTCAAATGAATGGTCTGAAGTGCAAAGGACTCTTCTTACCTTTTAAGGGGGGGGGGGGGGGGGGCATTTTTCTGCTCAAAAATATATCAGGCTTATCAGCCCCCTATTTTTTCGGGGGGGGGGGGTTAAGTTTCTAGTCATAATTCTTTAACTTTTACTTTTTTGAGGTCATTTTCTAAAGACCCCCCCCCTCAAAAAAAAAAAAAATAGGGGGCTGATATATTTTCAATGTCTCGCTTTAAAAATGCAAACACCCCTGAGGGGCAAAGGCGTAGACTGGTTTAAGCATGGGGAGGTAGAATGGGGAGGGGTGCACATCTTGGGGAGGTGAAACTAAGGTTTGGAAAATCAGCTGTTGAAAGTAGAAGGGGTACACATTTCGTTTTGCTTGCCAGTGTTGGAACTCCTCTGCCTCAGCGAAATGTTTCACATTCACCCAGTGTACCCCCAGCCTATGCCCTTGAGGGGATGCTTATTTTAAGTGTTTATCATTTTTATGTTCCTAATGGCCACTGCCTTTAACCTTCTTTATTTTGATGTCAGATTTTACGGACCAATTCCGCCCCTCCCCCCAAAACCTAGAAATATTAATGAAGGTGATTTATACCCCCACACTCTGGCGTGAACATTTTAATGCAGGGAAGACATTTGGAATTTAATATGAATCTTTACCCCAAGATGAATATTTCTTCCAACTTTTATGAGCACTGACTAAAAACAGGGGAAGTAGTTTGATCCACAATGAGTTTTCCTGCATTTCTGGCTATCATATGTGGTTATTATGGCAATGCACTCTATGACAAATGCACAGGAAAATGGTTCTTGCACATCTTTACCCCAAGGCAAATGTGTGAGCCAAATTTCATGAGAATTGGTTCAAAACTAGTTCAAATTGCAACATTTTTACCTAAACTTTTCCATATAACACGATGTTACCATGGCAACACAATTTCTGAAACACACAAAAATTGCCTTATACATCTTTACTTTAATACCAATGTGTGTGCCGAATTTCATGAGCAATGATTGAAAACTGATGAAGCAGTTTGAATTGTAAGTTTTTTTTTCCAAATTTTCACCGTATAATACATTGTTACCATGGCAACAAGATTTCTGAAAGACACACAAAAATGTGTCTTAGACATCTTCACTTCAAGACCAATGTGTGTGCCAATTAAATTTCATGAGAATCGGTTAAAAACAGAGGAAGTAGTTCTAACTGTAATATTTTTACCTTATTTTTGCCATAATACACTGTTACCATGGCAACACAATTTCCAACACATTCAAAAAATGTGTATTGCACATCTTTACCCCAAGACCAAAATATGTACATACACACCAACATTCAACCCCCTCCACCACCACCCTTCGGCTTGTTTAGCATCTGCATTCAGATATTTGGTGCATTGAGATGTGAGGACAAACAGAACATGTATGTTAAAAAAGGGTCTGAATTCAAGAACTAAACCAATGCAAGATATGATAATGCACTGCTATTGAGTTTTGCACTAGCGCTAGGAGGTCAATGAATGTGTTCTGCATCTTCGAAGGAGTCAGTAATTATACTCGTGATGAGAATGTGAAAATCCATTTTAACCTTCTGAACGGTAAGCCTAAATATTCATATTTGTAATTGGCATTGATTTAATCATTACTAGGCCCGAATTTGTAGGCACTCGAGAGTTCGCCACCTGCCGAAGGGTCGGGGGAGCTAGTACTGGCTACCGGTACCGTTCTACGGACGATACGGTATACTCCGGGGGGGGGGGGGGGGGGGGGGGGGGGGGGGCCACTTCCATTGACGAGTGGATACCATGCGCGACCACGGGGTCTTGAAAAGCACCCTAAACACGTATTTTCCATATTCTGAAAATGCACCCCTTAACAAGTTTTGGCGTGTGAAACCCTACCCTTAACACAAGTATTGGAAACAAAACGATACTCTTATTAGCAAGTTTTATTGTTATGTCACGCGTCCGTCGGTTTTACCTGGCTTTAGACACCATTATTTTGGTTTAGTACGGCCCCACCTTCCACACCTCGCGCAAATCGGACTCTAAACACGTAGTGTTGACGTTGGGGCAAAAAGGACATCCTTTATAAAACATTTTGATTTTGTTTTATCATCCCCGCATATTTGACCCTAAACACGTATATTTTTCCGAGCGAAATAGATACCCTTTTTTCAATATTTTTGTGTTTTTGACACCCTTATCACGTTACGTACGTAACGTGCCCTATCTTGAAAAAGACATCCTTTTTACGTGTTTTTTTGGTCGCGCATGGTATCCACTCGTCAATGTAAGTGGATGAAGGGATCAACCACTACCACTAGCTCACTGCAACCATCCTGCCTATATGGAGCATCTACAGCTACAGGGGCCCGTTTCTCAACACCTGGACAAGTTAGTCATATCTTTATCCACCAACCACGGAGTTAGTTCCAATCTTACTAAACCAGTTTCAAGAACAGTAACGTTAGAGGCGCACGGCCAATATGGGAGACTGTCTCCCATGAGAGAGATTATCTCCAAATCCAATATCACTTTTTTTTTTTTATCAGAGACTTAGTTTTGTAGAGAATTTGGGTATCCAATTTCAGAGACAGTCTCCAGTTTGGGAGACCAATTTCCTTTGTTTACATTTGCTGCAAAAGGATTAGCTTGGCGGCAAATAAAAATGTGATAAGCAGCTACATGTAGCAGATTCCTCATGAAAAATTACCCCTTTTCACCGTCTACTTTAAAAATTCACCGTCTACTTTTGTTTTGATAAGGATTTTTGTTGTCAATCATACACAAAACAAATGGGCTCCTGACCTCAGTGAGACAAAATTTTGGGTGGAAAAAATTACGCTTTTGTTGTTGTTGTTTCTTTTGTTCTTTTGCAAAGCAAGTCTCCAATATGGGAGATTATCTCCCATATTAGAGAGAGTCTACAATAAGCCTGAGTCATATCGATTATTTTGAAAACCGGTGTTCGACAGCTTTAATTCGATCGAACATCAATGCATCGAAATTTGAAGGCCGAGAAAATCGAGTCATTTTTTTTGCTCCGGCCGTCGATGCATGCACTGACGATCTGCGCTGGCCGGGTGAGCGTTGCAAAAGCAGATGACAGAGCAAAGTTCGTTTGTATTTTCCATGATCACAAAACACAAAAAAGGCCGGGGAGCAATGCAGAATTCTTCCCAAAATATCTTCAACAATGATATTTGCAGATGATAACATATACCGGTACATGAAATGCTGCTGCTGCTTTTCCTGTTTCGGGAGACTTCGAACCATCTGTAAAGATTTCTAGGAAGTTATACCACTTCTTGTGTATTAATTCAAGACTTGTTTGTTTCTGGAATGTCACATTGTCACTTTTCGATATATAATCAGATATCTCCATGGATATTATTGGTGACCGATAATGCCAGTGAGGTAGAATGGTATACGAGTACATATATCCTCAATTTCATATTGGAGAGGCTCAGGAAATTTCGATATTCTTTCCCTGAACGGTTACCTCGTGTTTTTGTCAGAGTAAAACTGAAACTGCCAACAGTCTTGAAGATCTTGTTTCAACGGATGATTTGGTATACTATCTATGCGTTTCTTGAGTCTTACGCTCAGCATTTCACGTCGTATATCTAGGGGCATTTCTCCAAGTTCTACTTGAAAAGTTCAAAGGGAAGTACCCCTATTTGCTCCCGTGCATATATGGCAAGTGACTGATATTGGCAAGAGTTAAGAATATTTTAACGTTTGTGGTTGCAGAGTCATAAGCCTCACATGAGTAATCCATGAGAGACCGAATAATTGCCCGGTATACGTGAAGTAGTTCTCCAACATTACCACAGAAATCAGCATAAGATAAGCATTTCAAAATGTTAATTCGCT
This sequence comes from Lytechinus pictus, assembly GCF_037042905.1. Classification (NCBI taxonomy): domain Eukaryota; kingdom Metazoa; phylum Echinodermata; class Echinoidea; order Temnopleuroida; family Toxopneustidae; genus Lytechinus; species Lytechinus pictus. The sequence goes on from NC_087249.1 coordinate 43,161,294, forward strand.
TTTTACATCTTTGAACTACTTCATGTATGTGGGGTCTCCATGTTAGTCTAGAGTCGAAAATAGTACCAAGATATCTGTACTCCTTCCTTGGCGTTAGGAGGTTGTCCCCTAAATATATCTCGAAATGTGGATCATATCGAGGGGAATGAAAGAAAAGTACGGGAACAGTTTTCTCATAAGAAATTATCATTCCCCAATCGAGAGAAACCATTCATGAAGTATATTCAAATATTCCTGAATTTCGTTGGTACCCTCTCTTATATCATTTGCAGATTTCCATATTACACAATCATCGGCATAAAGAAGATTGTGAATGGTTGGTGAGACTGGAATATCATGCACCATAATATTGAACAATTCAGGACTTAGGCTACTGCCTTGAGGAATTCCATTATTGGTTTCCATAATGTCAGAAAGATGATCCCCTACTCGAACTTGAATAGTGCGATGTGACAATAGATTTTTCAAGGAAAGGAGAATGTTCCCTGTAAGACCTAATTTACTTAGTTTCACTAGGAGTCCTTTCGTCCATAGGGAGTCAAATGCTTTCTCTATGTCTATAAAGATTGCTAATGTTTTAACACCAGTTTTCAAATTCTTTTGAATTTCATTCTCAAGATGAACAATGTTATCAATCGTTCCTCGACCTTTGCGGAATCCATTCTTTGTAGGAGATAGTAGAACGTGTTTTTCAAGGTACATTTGAAGTCGTTTTTTTTACCATACTTTCCGTAATTTTGATGAAACAGGACGTGAGTGCAATGGGTCGATAAGAATCTGTTTTGGATGGGTTTTTGTCATGCTTTAACATGGGAATAAGTATGGAGTGCTTACATTGCACTGGTATTGTACCGGTTTCCCAGATTCTATTAATAACAAGTACGTATGTAACATCATATGTTTAAGGGATTCCGGGAGATGTTCATACACTTGATAACCTATTCCATCTTCTCCTGGAGTTGAGGGTTTCTTACCTTGTAGGATACTTTCCAACTCTATCATCTGAAATTGTTCGTCGATTGCTAGAGGCATGTTACCTGTATTCTCGAAAGGAAGATTTTCAAACTGCCTATTGATCTCTTTATCCAAACTGTCAGCATTAGTAGTTTCTCCAGCTTGGACAAAAAATCGAGCAAAAGCGTTGGCTTTGTCTGTATCGCTGAGAAGCGTTTCATCATTCTTTAAGAACAATACAGGCATGTAATATGCCTTGTTGGATTAGGGACTCCTTTCAATCTTTTAACAAAATGCCAAATTTGACCAAGTGGAGTGAAGTGATTCAATTTAGAGCAGTATAAACTGCCAATACTGACGTTTGGCAAGTCAAATTTTTTTTTAGCTTCTGCTTTCTTTTGCTTATAACTAATCAGGTTCTCAGTTGATAGACATTTTCTTAATTTATTTTTCGCTTTATTCCTTTCTTTAATTTTCAAGGAACATTTCTTTGTCCACCATGGGACTGGATTGCGATGTGCCCTTTTCTTAATGGGCGCCGATTCATTTAGAGATATTGCTAAAATGTCCATAAATCTTTCATAAAGAGTATTAACATCAATAGTGTTATTCATATAATATTGTTTATAGTTTTTCTCACATATATTTCTGAAAAATTTCCAGTTCATACCTTTGAGGGACCATTTGTATTTAGTCTCTCTGACTTTGTCTTGTTTAGAGATCTGTTTACTGATATATATTTCCGTTACAACTGGAAAATTATCACTTCCAAATTTGTCAGGGAGAGTGTACCACTGGCAATTCATAGCTAGGGAAGTGGAAATGATAGATAAATCTAAACATGAGGTTTTTCCTGTAATAGGATTCAATCTTGTACCTGAACCATCATTAAGAAAGTTCTATCAAATCATGATGCATAAGAAATTCTTCTATCAGAAGCCCATTGTTATCTTTTGTATCACTTCCCAAAGTGTATTGTGGGAGTTAAAGTCTCCTAAGTAATAATAACAATTTCGTAGTGTCCTTAACATGGTGCAATAAAGTCTTCAGAATGTTTTCGTCTATTCTCTTACAAGGATTATAATAATTGACAATGGATAAAGTAAAATTATGCATATAAATTTATCAATTGCATTTCTATATCTGTGTGTATTGTAGGGTAATCATAGTAAACAGAGTCGTGATAGCTCAGTCAGTAGAGAGGGGGATTCGTATTCTGGTGACCCGGGTTCGATTCACACTTGGTGCGCTAGTGCCCTTTGGTAAGGCATTAATCCTCATTACCAGGTCCTTCGGAGGGGACCTTAAGCCGTTGGTCCTCTGGTTGCTTGCTTACAAGCATTCATGCTTTCTTAGCAATCAGGTAAAAAATCCCCACCAATCAATAATGCACATCCACCACCTCGCTGCTTATCTCTACTTCTAGTATTAAAGCAGCTATAATTCGGGATATGGAGTACATGTACATGTATATGTTCCTCTGAAAACCATGTTTCTTGAATGCAGATGAGGTGGAACGGTGTATTCTTATTACATTCTAAATACTTTATTAACTCATCACCGTGTCCAATCATACTTTGTGCATTCCATTGTAGGACTAAAAGTGCGGTCATGAATGAATTAATTAGCTCGCTCTTGATGAATTAGTAGCCACAAGTTGTTCAACAGAGGACTCAATGAGAGTTACAACTTCGGCCTCTGAGTGTTCTTTGAAGAAGATCATGAACAATTTTACAAAGAAAGTAATTAGATCTTCATTGGATGCTGACATCAAGAAATTCTCTTTTGCCAGGGGGGTTGGCCTACATGGACGTCTATTAGTTTCAACCTGTTTCACTTTATTTCCTACTGCCCGAAATTATGGTTAGTCTTATTTCAGGCCATTTAACTTTTGATTGAGCTGGGCAAGTACCCGATTAACATATATTAATGTACTGTTAATTGTGACTAATGTCAGTGAATTCAAGCAAAATCTATCGTGGGATTGATTTTGTGATGAGCTATGATTTAACACGTGAGTCAATGGGGGTCTGTAATACTCATGTGAGCCCTATAACGCGACTACACTTCTACACTGTCGTTGCTATGGCTGAGCGTCGTCTGCTAGAAATCAGTGATGAGAATGCTTTTAACAGTTTTATACAATGTGATAGGTTATGTTTAACAACAGTTGATAAACTTATAAGTCGGCATTTATCGCTTACTATGCTGAAATGACGCTTTCAAATGCTTATTCAATGCTTATTATCATTTATCATGCAGAAATGCGAGTTTCTACTGCCAACAGGAGATCAGATCTGGTCGGTTTGAGAGTGTGAAATGAAATAAGTAGGGATTTCAAAATGATAAATAACTACTAATTATTATCAAGGATTCCTAATTTTAATGTTTAGAGCACGCCGGGAAAGAAAGATGAACAAAACATTACATAAACTTGTATCAGTCAGATATTATACATTATAGATTGCGCACTTGAATACTATTCACTTCGTTGAAAGCTACGCGGGGGGGGGGGGGGGGGGGGGCGAGCTGAGTCGGGGTACATACCCCATCCTCGTGGCTTGTAAGCAGGGCGAGGTTGATGGTATATATCTATAGCACCCCCCTCCTCCAACTTGTGAGTTATAATGAGGAAGAGAGGCGATATGAGCACAAGAAATGCTTAGACTCTTTGTTTGTTATCAATTTTCTTTTATTTACTTTGTTTATTTTTATGCGAATACAAAGGTAAGAAATCACTTCGAACAAAATTAAACATGCTAACAAGAAGTTGTAACTCCACACAATACATATGTTAGCCCATTGATGGACATCATGTACATACAAACTTTTGTAGAACTTGTAGAGCCCTGCAATACCATAGCCTGTAGAAAGCGCACAAAATATGTGAATGGAAAACTGTATTTTTACGTTAAAATGAGGGGCGTCTAATGAAACGTTTTCTTTTCTTTAACATGTTTAGTCAGATTAGGTATTGAATGCAAGGTATCAATCTATTTAGGAGAACCCGCTCTTTCTTTTGAGACCAAAATATTCAACTTTTCTTTATTTGACCCTCAGTATAGGGCACATGAGAGTAATTCATCCGCGCGCAAAGCATGCCGGATAGGCGTAAGTAAAGATCACATGACTTTATTGATTAAAATAATTCATTTAAAATAGACAAAATGTTTGTATATCAATATATAAATGTTAAAAACAATGGACATGTTCATACTCTTTCATAATTAAGGCCTTGGGGAGGCTAGACTGCATTTTTATATTTCATTTTAATTATTATTACCCACAATGCAGTTCGGGTTTTTCTGGCAATGAACTGCCCGAAATTATGGTTAGTCTTATTTCAGGCCATTTAACTTTTGATTGAGCTGGGCAAGTACCCGATTCAAGTCTTAATGTACTGTTAATTGTGACTAATGTCAGTGAAAAGCAAAATCTATCGTGGGATTGATTTTTGATGATTTTTTGATGAGCTATGATTTAACACGTGAGTCAATGGGCGTCTGTAATACTCATGTGAGCCCTACAGGTAGGACTACATGTACATATGGTATGCCAATGCTGTACAGAGCACACACTTAAAAAAATCATTAAAATATCACTTTTGTGACCAAAATTACTAATGTCCATACCACTACCAGTTGCAGTTTATTTATAATTTTTAGTAACTTGGGAATAATTTTTGTATTCACCGGAGCGCTAAAAAACTTGAATTTTTGGCATATTTTTGTGTACGCCCTCTATTGGTTAAAAGTAACTAACATGGCAAGAAAATTTTCAATTTTCAATCTCTATTTTTAATTAAGAAAAAAATAATTTAAAGAATCAAATTTACTTAAGAGCCAAGTTGTATGATGAATAGGTGTAATAGAAACTGTCAGTGTAAAAAAATCAAGCATTTGTCCCAAAGAAAAAGAGAAAATAATCCAAACCCTCTTCAGCATGGCTTTAGACAACACAGCTTATGTGAGCTACAATTGTTAGGACCTGACCAACAACCTTCAAGATGGAAAGCCGACAAACATCTTAGTGCTGGACTGTAGCAAGGCATTTGACAAGGTGGGTCACCAGCGCCTTCTCCGGAAACTGGAGTTCTATGGAGTTAGAGGACATAACCGCTGGATTGCCAACTTTCTTCAAACAGGAAGCAGCAAGTGCTCCTGGATGGTCGTACATGTAGTTCATCTCAAGTCGACGTAACTTCAGGCGTGCCACAGTGCTCTGTCCTCGGCCCCTGCCTCTTTCTCTACTAAATCAATGACCTGCCTGATCAACTCAAGTCAAGAGTTCAACTGTTTGCTGATGATGCTATCATCTACCTCACAGTTCAGTCAGATGCTGATGCTGACCAGCTGCAACAAGACCTCAATAGACTATGTCAGTGGACCAGTAAGTGGATGATGGAATTGAACACCAATAAGTGTGAAGTCATCACAGTCACCAGGAAGCGAAACAGGATTGTACACCAGTACAAAGTCAAAGATGCTATCCTTACTCCAGTAGAAGCAACAAAATATCTTGACGTGTCACTATCACATCAGACCTGAAGTGGAACAGTCACATCAGCAATGTTTGTCAAAAGGCTAACAACACCCTTGCCTTCCTACGAAGAAACCTGCGAGTAAACTCTCCCAAGTTGAAAGCTTGTACAGCATACCAATCACTCGTCAGACCTTTGGTGGAATACCGTATGCATCTACTGTCTGGGATCCATCAACCTCCAAGAACATCTACAATCTTGAAATGATCCAACGCAGAGCAGCTAGATTCACACTGAATCGATATCACAATACATCAAGTGTGTCATCGATGCTGCAGGAGCTAGGATGGACATCCCTTCAACAACGACGGGAAATCTCTCGCCTTGTGACGTTCTACAAGATCCACAACGAGCTTGTCCCATTCAAATCTGATGCATACACGTACATCACCAAATGTACTAGATCAACAAGAGCTGTTCACACTCAAGGATATCTCATGCCACAATCATGGACCCAACAGCATCAATGCTCCTTCCCCAGAACCATCAAGATGTGGAACACTCTCCCAGTAAATGTTGTGACAGCCCCATCAACCGAAGCCTTTCGTCTGCAACTGACGAAAGGCAACAACGGCTAGATCCATACCTGTTTTTACTTGCACCATGTATATATTTGGCACATGCACTTGTCCCTTGTGACACACACTTCACCAAGTTCTGCAAGAATCTTCAGAATTGAAGGAAGCAGACTACAAAGAAGAAGAAGAAACGTTGCCACCTTGCCACACATGGAGATATAACGGAGAACAAGGTTACATGTATATCATAACCTTGTTCATTGAATGAGTGGGATCAACCTCGCATGCATACCGGTATGTGAGTGTGTCATGTCTGCGCACTTGCACCCTTACAATCTAGATCAATATTAATCATGATTTTATTTGTGGTTTCTAAACATGTACATTGATTAAAAGTGAACACTTCAAATCACACAAATTTTGAGAAAAAAAAAAAGAATAAACATTGTTCATTTGTTGTCCCCACTTACACGTGAAACCACTCATCCTACGTCTACGAACATTGAAAAATAATTTTTCTGACATTACGGTACCTGTACATTAGATCTAAGTTAATCTAGATCTACATTCGAAAAAAAAGTATTCTGTTGATTTTTAATAGCTGAATGGATTACTGACTTGCATGATGACCCCTAAGTTCTGAAATAAACACACAAATGATACTTGTTCTGGGGTGCTCAAATGTAAATTTTGCATTTTACAAGAAACACAATTTTTGCAACTAAACCAGAGCAGGGTCTAGATTAGACCAAAAGCTTCGGTCTCTGTTATGTTGGCTGTTCCACTGAACTCCATTGGCTCCACTCACCAAATACAGAGACCGAAGTTCTAGCTCGATCTGTACAGGGACTCAATGGCCATATGACATGTTTATGTATTAAGTTTGGATAAAACAGGGAAGTGAAGTTGCGTGACAGCCGAAGTAAGTCACTGTTTTTTCCACTTTTATGTTTATTTTTCCCTGTTTTGGTGCATTTCAGGCCAAAACGGAATAATAATCTTTATTTTGGTATCATTCTTTTTATATATTTTTATGAAATAAAGACAAAAATCCCGTCGGAGCCCCGTCGGGGAGATTTTGCATTGTTAACCCCCTAATGGTGGCTGCACGATGGCGAGCCGTCTGTGTACGAGGAGAAATTCAAAAAAAATTGTAAATGTTAAAAAAAAACTCCTCGAAACAGACGGCTGCCAGCTGTCTAACGTGAAAACACTCATCCTACGAACATTGAAAAATAATTTTTTCTGACATTACGGTACTGGTACATTAGATCTAAGTTAGTCTAGATCTACATTCAAAAAAAGTATTCTTATTATTTTTAATAGCTGAATGGATTACTGACTTGCGTGATGACCCCCCCCCCCCCTCTTTCTGAAATGAACACACAAATCAAACTTGTTCTGGGGTGCTCAAATGTAAATTTTGCATTTTACAAGAAACACAATTTTTGCAACTAAACCAGAGGGTCTATGGCGATTGTTTTTCTGCTCAGATTTTAGTTCTGTCTACATGTACATGCACACTACTCTATTTGGTTTATTCCCATTTTGAAGGGTCTGTCTAAATAAGACCATTCTAATTAACTGATTTTACGGCCCCGGGGGGGGGGGGGGGGGCAGTCACATATTTTACTGTACACAAAAAATGCATTTAAAGGGGTTGTTTTTTCAGTTTTAGACGCGGGCCGCGCGTGCACTTGTTAAGGGTATCAAAAACACAGATTTTCAAAAAAAGGGGTAGTTTTGAAAGATTGGTCAATGGTCATTCGCAGGGTCAAACGTATTTAGGGTATGTTTTTTTACCCAAGCTTTTTGGGATCATATTCTGGTTTAGGGGCCAAAATGTGTAAATAAAGCCCGCGAATAACTTGTTTAGGGTTTTATTTTGCACACAGAGAAAAACTTGTTTAGGGTGTGTTTGGAAATAATTTGGCCATGCGTGTGTAAAGCAATACAGTGTACATTTGACAGGCCCCCCGGGCCAAAAGCATGTCACAAAAGTTGGTCCCATATACCTGTAAGTACATTTACCACACAATCACATGTACACACCATGTGTCTACCAAAGATGTAACTTTTGCAATTTGCCATAGAAAAACTTTCATGTCTTGCCTCTTTCAACATGACTGTATTTCTGACAGTGCCTGTTTCCATGACAACTGTTTATAGTTGTCACTTAAAAAAAAAGAATAATCCATGTCAACGCTTGTCCTGCTGATGTGGTAAGTGATCACTAGGTGGTTTCAAACCGCCTCGATCACAAAAATCCCCGTTAAATTACGAGAACTTTTTTAGGCTGAAAAATACCCATTAATTATTCCTGCATTCACACCGCCCTGAAACATACCCTTCGGGTTAAATTCCTGAAGTTACGAGCATGCGCAGTATGGTCTGATAAGCAGCAAGGCGCGAAATTCAAAATCACTAGCCCAGCAGCAACCCATGCACGGCGCCGCACCCAACGACACGCTGGGCTAAAAGTTCCCGTAATTTGCTTTCAGACCGCCAAAATACCCACGACCTTGGAAAAATCCCCGCGAAAGTTCTCGTAATTTCGCCAAGTACCTACTATTTATCGGGTATTTTCTTTCGGGGATATTACGCGTAGTTTGCTTTCACACCGCCAAAATACCTGGTATTTTCTGATCGGGGTAAATTTCCCGATCAGAGAATACCTGGAACTGGCGAACTTCGAGGCGGTCTGAAACCACCTACTGACACTTTTTCAAGAGTAAAAGTTATTCTATCAGGACACCACTTTAATTGACATCCAACCTAGCTATTTTATGCTGCCCTAGAGTATTGACAAATTTTAATACACAGATATTGTTTTATCTGGAGACCCAAGTAGGCCTATTGATATCCGCAATTATAGTACTTACATGTATTAGCCCTCTACACATGTAGCCTACAGTATATCAGATTTAAAGATCAAGTCCACCCCAGAAAAATGTTGATTTAAATCAATAGACAAAATCAAACAAGCATATCGCTGAAAATTTCATCGAAATCAGATATATAAGATTAAAGAAACTTATGACATTTTAAAGTTTCGCTTATATTTCATAAAACAGTTATATGCACAACTCAATGATATGCAAATGAGAGAGTCAAGGATGTCCCTCACTATTTCTTTTGATTTTTATTGTTTGAATTATACATTATTTCAATTTTTAGGCCTACAGATTTGACAATAATGACCAACTGCACTGAACCAAAAAAGCAATGGTAGTTCCACATGTTCAGTGAAGAATAAAACATTATTTCACATGAAAATGAGGAGAAAAATTACATATTTGATATTTCATATAATGAAATACAAAAGAAATAGTGAGTTATGTCATCAGTCCCCTAATTTGCATAATAATAATAATAATTGGCATTTATATAGCACTTTGTCAATCTACGACTGTACCCAAGCATATTTCAAGCAGCCTGTTAGGCGCACACTTGCTAAACCAACCACAATGACGGTCATTTCCTACCGGTACCCAATTAGCACCTGGGTGAGAGTGGCAAAGTGTGGATTGACGCCTTGCCAAAGGGCGCTAGGCCATGGTGGGATTCGAACACACGACCCTCTGATTACAAGGCGAGAGTCAGAACCGCTACACCTCGGCGCTTTCACTGTACATACCGACCAGGGTGTGCATATAACCGTTTTGTGAAATTAAGCGAAATTTTAAAATGTCATAACTTTTTTATTTTACATATGATTTGGATGAAATTTTCAGCATTATGCTGGATGGATTCTTCTCTTTTTAATCAATTTAACTTTTTGTTAGGGTGGACTTACCCTTTAATTAAGAGCTTGGATCTATGGTCAAGTCTTCAAAAAATTGAAGTTTCTATATTTTGTATAATAAAATAATAATAATAGCTCTATTTATAAAGCGCTTTTTGCCAGAGGATACAAAGTGCTGCTATTATTACCGCGGCTTTAGCTCGAGCTACCATCATCGGCGCTCAGTTGCTGCAAGGAATTAATTCTGCCGGGTACCCATTTACTTCACCTGGGTCGAGTGCAGCACAGTGTGGATAAATTTCTTGCTGAAGGAAAACATGCCATGGCTAGGATTCGAACCCACGACCATCTGTTTGAAAGGCGAGAGTCAAAACCACTTGACCACGACGCGCCCAATGCATAAGAAAAATAGATAGTGAGTGTGTTTAATAAGCCTGTACACGGTTCTTAACTGCGCACGAGCAGAAAAAGGTCATTTGAGATAAACCATGAAGGTGGCTTTCAAATTCACTGACATAGGCATTTGTGATTTGATGATTATTCATGTATTCCTTTCAAAATATTCATTTTATCACATACAAGCTGAAGAGTAATGAATAGAGCCTTCATAATCACTGGTATTTGACAGTAGCCTAAACAATAGTCAAATGTGCCAAAGGCAGACAATAAAACAGATTTCCAAACTTTATTCCTGATGTACTATTCTAGTCACCTGGTCTACACAATGCCTTTTGTTCTTAGAATTTGAATACTCTACCGGTAAAGCTTACGCAACATCTACATTTGAAAATGATAGTGCTTATTCTAATGAAAAATCACAAATGTCATTTGAGAAAAGTTGATCATGAGCTAACCGTGAACTGGCTTACACATAAATTTCCTCATTTGCATATCCCCTGTGTTGTGCAAATACATACTTCTTGGAACTGGAATTAAAAATTGAAGAACTATGTACTTTCGTAGAACTTTTTGTACATTTTTACTTTGCAATCAGTTGTTAGTAATAAAGTGAAGAAAAATTGTAGGCCTAAGAAATTATATTCAACTTTATACATATTTTGTTTGACTTTCTAGAAACTGCATGAGTGGAGTTGATATTGTCTTCACTATACGTCATGTTGAGATGGTACCAAAGTACGGTGGCTCACTGTACTTGTAGTAGTACTCTAACAGCCATGAACTGTTAGATGTGTGACAGGGCAATAGAGAGTTTGCGGATGTTATTAGCATTGTTTGAATTACCTTGCATTTCAATGCATCGCCATTGAAAGAAGCACAGTGTTCTTGAGACAGAATGGGGGGGGGGGGGGGAGTGTGGTGGTGTCAGGAGCTACAAAGACACCAGTTTATTTGACTTCACATGATATGTGACTGAAAGCACTCACCACAACATCCAACATACCGGTAAACAACATACTGTATTAACATGGAATGTGTTTTGAATTACATGTAAAAAAACATCCTATATGCATAAATTTGTTATGGTGCATAGAAAGTATAGGCGATGTTACACCAGCATCTCGAGATTTTAGCCCGATCGGCCCTCTGCGATTAATCTCAAGATTCGAGAAACCCCATCTCCACCATCACAAGAAGAGCGATTCCTGCTCGAGCGAGGCATCGATGCATTATGGTCTGACGCTGTGAATAAATAATCCCTAGTGCGTCTGCACCTCCGATTTAGCAGGATAATTTATAAAATAGCGTGCTATTTTGGGATTGCGATCTCGAGATTAATCCAGCAAACTAGTGCGATAATTGTGTCTCCATTACAAATAATCTCGAAATTGTTAAGATTGGGATAATTTGCCTGATCAGAAATAGCGCGCTAATTTGAAAACTCTGGCTGGTGCAGACGGCCCTACAGTGTAGTGAGACACCCTGAAGTGTTCTTTTGAGAATGCTATGGCAAGGATTCAGAAGCACTGTTAGCATGCATCGTACTGGCTACATGACTATGCAACCAATGAAAAACCAATGCCGCCTCTTCGTCTGCCATTTCGAGGAAATTTAGAGTGATTTAAATTAATTTTCCAAACAAACAATGCACAGTTTAAAATTTGTAATGTTAGTGGTGATGCAAGCATCTTGAAAAAAAATTAAAATGTTTGCAAATTATTAAAGCACTTGGAACAAGTGCCTCTGGTTGTACCCATACTGTGGAATGTGATGCATCGGCACAATCGTTTGTTATTTATGTCAGTAAATTTACTGTCCAAATGTCAAAATCAACCAAGTGGAATGCTTGTGGCAGTTTCACTTGTACAGTATGGCTGAAGTCAATAAAGTGGCAACCGGATATTGACTTCCAATTATCAAATATTCTCCCTAGCTTCCTTTTTATTTACCCTGTGAACATAGATTTCAGGGCTCCTGATACATGTAGCTATTCAAGGTCAACAATTGCATGTCTGTTTAATATAAGTTCATATTTATTTAAGATCATGGAAATGTGCTTTCCACCAGCATTAAAACATAAATGAAGCATACAGTATATAGAAGATGTGAAAACATAGAAGAAAAATGGTGAAAAATACAAAACAGACAAACAAAAGTATGATTTTTTACCAGAAGTCATGTTCATGTTGAAAGGGGATTCTCATAGTGATTTTACAATTTGTAGAGTGATAATTATTCATATTTATAAAATAAAAAATAAGAATGTCATTATCCTGATAATATTCTTACTGTTATTATTATTAATATTATTAAGTAGTAGTACTGTAATTATACTGTAATTATTTGCAATATGGTTTGCATGATGATTATCCAGGAACTTATAAAGGACTTATGGCATGTCAAGCAATCATCCACATTGTGCTCTTATGAACCAGGTTTGCCGCCAGACAATAACCAGAATAGTAGTGACAATGTGCACATTGTGAACACTGCAGAGTAGATACGAGCACTGTGTATTCTTCTCCTCCCCCTCCTTTTTTCTCTATTTTTTCTTGTCATTGTTCATTTTTTTAAACTTGCTGTTTGTCGTCCCCTCCCTCTTTTATTTTTGTCTCGCCTGCATATCAGAGCGAGATTATAGGCGCTGCTTCTCCGACAGCGGCTGCGGCGGCGTCAACATTGAAATTTTAACCAAGGTTAAGTTTTTGAAATGTCATCATAAATTTGAAAGTATATGGACCTAGTTCATGAAACTGGACACAAGGGTAAGTAGGTATCACTGAAGATCCCTGCCTGTATGCTTCAGGTCACTTAGGGTCAACAAACTTTGACCATGTTGGGGGTATTTGTGAAATTATCTTCATAACTTTGAAATTTTATGTATCTTGTGAACTTAGACATACACTGTACATGTATTAAAGAGCAATGAAGTAACTCTGAACATCCTGTGCGAGTTTCAGGTCACATGACCAAGGTCAAAGGTCATTTAGGGTCAACAAATTTTGATAATGTTAGGGGTATTTGTGGAATTGTCATCATGACTTTAAAAGTTCATGAAACTTGGACATACATGTAGAGTAACCATGTACATGTATCCCTGAATATCTTGTGTGTGTTTCAGTTCACATACCAAGATTTATAAAGGTCAGTGAACTTTGACCGTGTTGTGGATATTTGTTGAATTGGCATCATGACTGAGGAAACTTATGGATCTACTCATGTAGTTCATGAAATATACACTAAGGGTTATCAAGTATGTTTTGCACACATCTGTCACATGTTTATGGTTGAAGGTCATGTTGGGTCAATGGACATGTAGTACATGTATTTTATTATAATATCAGTGTTTTCTTTTGTGAATAATTATTCAATAGCTGTTTTCAAAGTCAGCACTGTTGCTACATGTATATTGAATCGCGTAATGCAGGCGAGACTGCCAGAGGCGTTCCACTTGTTCTTACTTTTTCCCCCTACTCTTTCTTTTCCTGTTCTTCCTCTTTCTCTTCCTTATCTACCTTCTGCTTCTCCCTCCTCCTCCTTCTTCTCTCTCATCTTACTCCTCACCTTCACCACCACCACCTCTCTATCATCATCACTACACATACATTTGTACATACTGTAATCATTGAACCTTATCAAATTTTTGTTTATTCCACTTTTTTCAGGTTAGACACTGGACAGCCTTTCCAACCATGATTTTCGTTGGGAAGATCATCAACATGTACAGCATAGCAGGATTTGGACTCTTCCTGGCTGTGTCCTGTCGCCTTGGTCTAGTGAGCTCATCATCACCTTGGCTCTATCTTGGACTAGGACTGGTTGGATTCCTCCTGGGTTTCTCCCTGGTCCTGTTCTCGGGCAAGATCAAGAAACCTGCCATTACCCATCAACCCCCACCAGCCTTCCAGGCCTTGGTGACCAAGATTATGGTAAGAGCTTGTTAATGTATGTATTTTTTTCTCGCCTACATGGTTATGTAGCAGAACGAGACTAAAAGGTGCCGCTTTTCCAATGGCGGCGTCGTCAATATTGAAATTTTAACGAAGTTTGAGTTTTTGAAATGTCATCATAAATTAAATAGTATATGTGCCCTGGTCATAAAACTTGGACATAAGGGTGAGGGTGTATCGCTGAAGATCCTGCCAGAGTTTCAGGTCACATGATCAAGGTCAAAGTTAATTTGGGTCAATGAACTGTGATGATCTTTGGGGAATCAACATTGAAATCTTACCCAAGGGTAAATTTTTAAAATGTCATCATAACTTTGAAAGTATAGATGGATCTAGTTGAAACTTGGACATAAGGGTAATCACTGATCATTTTGCAAGAGTTTCAGGTCACATAATCAAGGTCAAAGGTCATTTAGGTTTAATGAACTTAGTAGTTTTTTATCATGTGAATGGTGCTTTTTTGTAAACAATTATTCATCTTTGTTGTTTTCAAAGTAAGCACAGCTGCTATATCGAATTGAGCAATACAGGCGAGACTGTCAGAGCCGTTCCACATGTTATTATGATTCTGTACCCATACTTGCATCACACACTCAATACACAGTATTTTCTAGTCTGCTGCACGCATATTTGTACTTAATTGCCTGACCTGAACTCAACCTTGACTTTTATTACACTCTAATTCATGCTCCAAATATCAAGTGCATCGACTAATTTATTTGAATGAAGTCAATCAAAGCATATTTATTTTGTTCCAGCTGTAATACACAAACCATTTCTTGATCTAAAAAGCAGCTTAGTTCAAGTAAAAGAATTATATACATGTATGTAGGTAACTTTGCCTTAGTCAATTTACAGAGATCTACAGAGATTTGATGGACTAAGAAATATTTGACTTAGAATAGAAGATGTACACAACGGATACTTGCATAATAATCAAGTCTCAAATGTTACTTCGCCTTTGGCAAACTTTCGACTTACGAAAGATCGACTTCTACAAGTTTACCTGTTGTAACAATAGAAGATTAGAGTCAATATCCATCATTTGACCAATGAAAATTTTATTCTCTTGAAGACTACATGTACATCCCCTGCCTTTGATATATTGATGGGTATTCCCCCTTCATTTTTCATTTCTCCAGGAAATCAAAGCACGTAGAAGAAGACCAGGAAGGCGGGTTATCATATCAAGGAATATTGACAATGCTATTAGAGATTGTAAGACTGGTGTAGTATTTTTTGTGACCAACAACCCTTAAATTACCAAAAAGTCACTAGGGAAGGTTCTTCCAAATGCCAAAATTAAAAACTTAGCTTGTCCGAAGGAGCACTTCTTCATCTTTATACTGTAAAATTTTTTGAGTTGTTAAGTTGAATAGAAAACAAGATACAAGAGTTTCTTTGACACAATTTTTTTGCGGACTGCGGACAAGAATAACCATTACAACTACAAGTACTTGATGGAATGCAGAGGAAATTCAGCAAGAGCTTAAAAAATATAAAGGAGAAAACAAGGTTTGAAGTTTAGGGTTCACACAAGCATGAGATGTGCAAACTGTATCGGTGAAACTCCCAAGCAGTCCGAAAAAGTTGTGTCCAAGATACTCTTGTATCTTTTCTTTTATTCATCTTCACGACTTCAAATTTCTACAGTATGAAGAAGAAGAATTGCTCTTTCAGATATGCTATTTTTTGTGTGGTTTTTGGAGACTATCTAATTTGTCTATTTACAGAGAACCTTACCTGGGGACTTATTGGTGGTTTTGGGGTGGCAGGTCACAAATTCTCAAAAGAGGTTTCAATTGTACCATGGTACAAATCTCCATGCAGATTTCTTGTATTATTATCGCTTCAATGGAGCACCCTTTGCCCAAAATGTGCTTTTGTTATTGGACTTTTCTTAGTGTACATGATGTAATAACCATAATTCATGTACACAAATCTGCATAGTCCATGGCTTTTTGTACCACGGTACAATTGAAGCATTCTGAGAATACAGGCCTTAATGTTTTTGATACACCCGTCCTAGAGGGGACGTATTATGGTATCATGCTCGGTGTCCATCCGTCTGTGCGTCCGTCCGTTAACTTTTCCTTGTAAACGTGATAACTTCAGTTTGACTGAACCTACATGTAGACTCATATGATTTGGTGTGTATGATACTAGCATGGATCCCAGGGAAGCTTATCGATTTTTAGGTCAAAGGTCAAGGTCACAGTGACATGCTTTCATTTTACCCTTCTGAAGTCCTTGTAAACGCGATAACTTCAGCTTAATTACTTAAGCTAACATCAAATAATTTGGTGTGTTTGAACTAGCATGGATCCCAGGAAGCCTATTGATTTTGAAGTCGAAAGGGCAAAGGTCAAGGTCACAGTGATGTATTTTTATCTTAACCTTCCACCCTCCCCTGTACAGCTCCCCTGTCATTCCGGATTTTGCTCTTAATTAGGACATGTAGGAAAGGCATTGTGGAGTATTAAAATCTTTTGAGTATTTTTAAAAATAAACATCGTTTGTTAGATTTAACAGTTAGTACTCGTGCTTGTCTTTTCCTTTCATGGATGTGGGTGTTAGTTAATTGGTTTTAATAGTGTGTCTTTCGAAAGAATTCATAAGCGCTCCTTACTCCATATCTTCGATTTATTAAAAACCCGAGTAAAAAATATAGAACAGAAGAAGAAAGAAAATTATAACTACATGAATATCCCAATAGAATCTCCAGAGATAAAAGCTCTTTTTTCCTCTTTTTTTTCCTCCCTATTTACATTTATACATACATGTGTACTCTTCAGTTATAAAGCTTTTTATTTGTTATTCCTTTTGAATAATAATCTGCTTTTATAAAGCGCTTAATACATCGGAATTACGTCTCTAAAACACTTTACAGATATAACGTAATAATGATATTAGGCATTTATATAGTGCCATCTATCTAGAAATATTCTTTTCCGAGGCGCGATGTTATTATTATTATTACCCCGGCTTTAGCTCGAGCTGCCTTTCAGCGCTCATGCATTCAAGGAATTAATCCTGCCGGGTACCCATTCACCTCACCTGGGTTGAGTGCAGCACAATGGGGATTAATTTCTTGTTGAACGAAATTACGCCTTGGCTGGGATTCGAACCCACGACCCTCTGTTTCAAAGTCAGAAGACTAATCCACTGGGCCACAACGCTCCACGTTATTACCCCGGTCATCGATTATTTCCATTTATTTGTTACTATATGGTCAACAAGCAGTGTTCAATGTTTTATATTCTTACGCTATTTATTTTTGTACAGTATTTCATCTAGCTGTCAGGGACTATGTGATGATCTGGTACAAAACTCTCGGAAAAGAAGGTCCTACTTTTACTGATGCTCTAGAGTGAGTATCCTTTAAAAGAATAATAATTCTATGAAATTTGATGATGTTGAATTCATAAAAAAAAATGCAGTGAAAATAATACATTATGTCCATACTTTAAAGAAGGTTTGTGGAATTGTGAAAGCCATTTATCAAAATATGTATACTGTTTGGACCCGGCTTATGCTGCTGACACAAATCTAGTTATTTACATGATCAGTAGAGTCTATACTCTTGGATTTTGTATGCTTCAAAGAGGTTACAAAAAAAAACACTGCAAATAATAATAACGCAGTTCTTGTATAGCGCATATCACATTGTGTCATAACGTCCCCATGCGCTTCCAAAGGACTTGGATATTATTACCCTGGCTTTAGCCCCGCAGCCTTCTACAGCGCGGTGGCATTTCAATGAATAAATTCCTGCCAGTTTCCCATTCATGGGTTGAGTGCAGCACAATGTGGAGAATTTCTAGCTAAAGGAAATTACACCATGGCTGGGATTCGAACACACGACCCTTTGTTTCAAAGTCAGTCTTTTTAAGACTTATCCACTGGGCCACAACGCTCAAAATGGTTTATTTTCTATCTCTAAATTTAATCTCCCACTGTTTATATGCATAAATTGTCTTATAATACTGCTGATATTTCTCTATTATAATACTTCCAATTCTTAACTTTCTGGAATTAATTAATGTGTATTGTGTTAATGCTTTATTTATTTTCCTTTCCGATCTTTAAATTAGAACGGATATGTGGGAGGTGGTCCATAATTTGTCACTTCGACTCAAAAGAATTGACATGGTAAGTAGTTACATGATATTTTTGTTGTGTTATTTTATAACTATTAATCAGTAAAAAAAAAAGAATCTTTCAGATTTGTCCCCCCCCCCTGCTCTCAATCTCATCTCTGAAGAGATAAAGGAAAAAAGAATATATGTTTATTGGTATTGGTCTTTATATAATTCAAAACAATATTTATATTATATTGGATCGCTCAGAATGGAATACCAGCAATATGCCAAGAGTTTGGGCAAATACTCCACGAATCGCAGATGAGTGGAATATTGGCCCTAACGAGTGGAATGTTTCTGGTATTCCATGAAAGAAAGCCATTCAATATAATTATTATCATCTATCCCACCCCTGGCAATCAAAAAGATGGAGAAATTTTATTAAACAAGTCATATCACTTATCACACAATGGCATCATAAGATCAAATTTGGTCGTTGACATGCGACTTGCATGTAGTTCATTATGACGTCATCGAGCATAGTTGTGCTCCATGCTGCGCACCCCATTGCTTTCATTGTTGTAGATGTACGCATTGTTGTATATTTCACGCATTCATGCATGCGCACTATACTGTTGAATTTGCTCTCATATTCAATAGCAAATTTTGTACAGGAGCCTATGGGATATTCTTTGGATTTTGGCCATTCTAGGGATATGCTCTGATAGTGCACAGGCAATTGATGCAGACCAAAATATGCATATTTAATGTATGGCTAAAACGCTCTATATAGATGATAATTTTGGTTACCTGATGGAAGGGCATGTATGAAAAATATCCATAGTGTATTTTTACCACAGATGCTGTTTTTTGGACAAATAGCACAAATTTCTTTCTGTGTATTTTCATGCAATATCTCGGCCTTTATTGCTTGTAAAATCATTCATAAATTCATGAAGAGCTTTATGAAACATGCCCCAGATGAATCTCACTATTTTGTATTTTATTCTTCCCTGATTTGATAGGTTCGCTTCCTCTCCAGTGATGTTGTATACAAACTCTGTGATCACTTTCAGAAACTGAGGGAGACCAGTGTCAGGTAGGTTTTCTACAGGAGTTCCTCAAGACGAAATGTAGCTTCATAAAAATATGGAGTCATATGTAAAGGCCACCACACACACCTTACGACTGGTCCACGATCCTATATTGGATCAAATCACATTTTGCTCATTTTCTGAAAATGTACGGTAAATGAAAAGTTATTTTTTTATACAAGGTTTAGATTATACGAAAGAATACTAATGTAACCATTTTGGATGATTGCAAGACTTTTTTTTTGGAGTAAAGTCCAAATTAGTTTCAAATCGTAGCCAATAATACGATTGCTATGATGTCATTTCGACTACATGTAGATGTCAAATTCGCTTTTATTCGCTTTTAATTAGGATGATAGCAAAGTCATAGATTTCAACATACGATGATTTAGGACATTACTCAGTATATCAGCATCAAAATCTGCTACGTTTTATTCCAAGATCGGGTCGCAGATCAGTCGTAACATATGCGGTGGCCTTAAGGATTTCTTCATCAATAATATTTCTGCCCAAGTCATTATTGCCTGCAGATATTCATAGGGGCATGCTATCTAAAAAAAAAAATAGATAAAATACGAACAAATCTTGGCGTTCGTACTTCGACAAAAGGGAGTAAATAAAGAAAGTGTATTTTTCTGTAGAAAAGTAATAATTTGTTTGTCCTTTACAAAAATGCCAGCACTGTAGCATGATGGTTAACCAGTCATATCTGTTAGCAACGTCAGTGCTTTTATACGAAATTTGGCGTGAAAGAATAAATCAGTTTGAAAAA
This sequence comes from Lytechinus pictus, assembly GCF_037042905.1. Taxonomy (NCBI): domain Eukaryota; kingdom Metazoa; phylum Echinodermata; class Echinoidea; order Temnopleuroida; family Toxopneustidae; genus Lytechinus; species Lytechinus pictus. The sequence continues at coordinate 43,181,348 of NC_087249.1, forward strand.
CTGAACACGTTAACCAATCAATTTTCTGTATATATGTCACATGCTTTCAATTTTCAAAGGAAAGTAGGGCAGCATATACACCCCTATGAAATATTTGGACAGTATTCTATTTATCAATGCACGATGACAGACAGTTCAGTTCCCCACTCCAATCATTGCAAGAATAATGTAATGGTAGTACTACTAGGACATTATTTGAATTGAATGATGATTCTATACAGTGCGTCCCAGAAAAAAGAAAACTGGGATTCCCACATATTCTTTCTTCAAAGGCAAATTAATTATGATATTTCATCTACATCATCATACAATAAACTATTCCTCTACATTTTGATTCCTAATATGTGACAAACACTTCACGCACTAATGAGCTAGACGTGATTGAATTTTTAATGTAAAAATCAGGTTGCGCCGAAAAATTGGACAAGATTGGTTCATGATACAACAACCATGCCCGGGGGGGCCAGTCAAATATATTGCTGTACACACCCGTGACCGAAAAACGCGTTTAAAGGGGTGTTTTTCAGTTTTGGACGTGGTCCGCGCGTGGACTCGTTAAGGTTATCAAAAACACCGATTTTCAAGAAAAAGGGTGGTTTTGAAAGACTGGTCAATGGTCAATCGCGGGGTCAAACGTATTTAGGGTATGTTTTTTCTCCAAAGCTTTTTTTTAAAGACTATAGCCAAACGTGTTTAGGTTATGATTTTTTTCCCAAGGTTTTTTCCGGAGGTAATATTTTGGCGACAACTTGTTTAGGGGCCAAAATGTGTAAATAAAGCCCGCGAAAAACTTGTTTAGGGGGTTATTTTGCACACAGAGAAAAACTCGTTTACGGGGTGTTTGGAAATTCCTTGGTCAGGCGTGTGTACAGCAATATATTTGACTGGCCCCCCCGGGCAACTATGCTTATTTGATGATTGACTCGGCATTTCTATTGTATTCTGTATTAAGTTTCTCTCACTGATCCCTGAAATGAGAGGCGATTCAGATTCTTACCTGAGTTTCTGCGCAAATTGTATCTGATGGACCTCAATATATTTATTGTTTGTAACCTGCCATGCGTGAATGTTTTGCTAGGCTGTTAGTCTGAAATTAGATATGAGATTCCACTCTTACCGTAAGTAAAACATGTTTAATAATCGTGAAATCTATCTCGGAAAACGGGTTAACTTTTTTTGTGGGACGCACTATATAAGAACCCATCATCATCATTAGTGGCCTAATTTATTAGAGCAAGAGCTGTGATTTGGACAGGGAATGACTTGACAAATTAATGTATTGAATTAATGTAAAAAGTGAGTTTCTCCAGCAACGCTTCTCATTTTAAGCTTTTTATAAAGAGGTACATGTGCATGCTCATGTATTTCTATCACTATTAATATAGGGAAGGTGAGGAGCCGAAGATCTTCTATCTGCACCCGTCCCTGGCCAGCGAGGAGGCAGAGACACAGTTCTTCCGGGAGGCGGTTGAGGTTCTCCTGGTCTTGCTCCTCCCCGAGAGGTTGGCAGGGTGCGAGATGGCCAGGCAACTCCTTAGAGAAATCTTCACCTGTCAAGGTAAGATTAATGCTCATGTTTTAGATTTGGCAATTGGTTGACCCCCCCATTTTGTCTCCTCTCTGTTTGGTCTATAAAAAGACATGGGATAGTCTAGTTCATTAACAACCAGTTCATCTACTATTTGATGTAATTGCCATATAGCCCACTTAACACAGTAAATTGCCATTTCGCCCACTGCCAACTCATCCACTCACCACATGATCTAATGCCATTCTGTCGATCAAAATTTCGTCTAACAGCCATTTGGTCTCATAACTATATATCAGCACTGATCTGGGCCCCGTCTCGCAAAGACTTGAGATTGATCAAATCAACCACAACTATTGGATTGGATGTGAAACTGTTTTCTGTCAAAATCAACCACAACTATGGAAAGCCAGCAACGTCAACATAAAAATTTGCATTCAAAACAATTTCTAGATGTGATGTCTATTCATACATTCAAATTTTTCTTGAAAATCCTGTGTGCTTCTCTTTGTCTACAAAGGACATTGTGCAAATTTCCTGAAGTAAAAGTTATGCCATTGATGGATTTTCATATGCTTGAGGTAGATTGGATCAATTGTAACTCTTTGTAAGACGGGGCCCTGACTTTGAGCATTGTTATGTCAGAGATCATGCAAGACTTTGAGGAATGCATAAACCCCAGTTCCAAATTTCAAAGAAAAACACTGATTGGTTATTGGTGTAAATGGGTTACTGACCAGGGCCCTGTCTTACAAAGAGTTACAATTGATCCAATCAGTCGTAACTCTATGGAAATCCATCACTGTCATAATTTTTTTATACAGGAAATTTGCAAAATGTACTTTGTAAACAAAGGAGAACACACCAAATTGTCAAGAAATCAATGAATTTATGGATATACATTCATATCTAGAATTTTTTTGAACAAACATGCATTTTATATGTTGACTTTGCTGGCTTTCCATAGTTGAGATTGATCGGATCAACCACAACTCTTTGTAAGATGGACCCCAGGTTTTTTAACAACTTTGGTATGCAAAAAATCATGTTGAATTGCCATTGTAGTTTGTATTGCTTTGCAAACCTTTTTACATATGTATTTACCCATTCTTAACAACACAAGTTCACAGAAAGTGGACCCATGTTAGACATGTCATATTGTAACGGGAAAATTGTTGCCTTTGCTTAGATTTTAGGAATATCATGTCAGTAATTGCGAGATAATATAAAGTTATTTTGTTCATTGATGCATGCTAGCTAGACACATTAGTTGCATCTTAGGTCTTATTAACTCTATTTCATGTAAAACATTGTTTGATATTTTTTTCTTTGTGGGGAAACCGTTACCTAGTGGTTACGACTCTCGTCTTTTAGTCAGAAGGACGTGGATTCGAATCCCAGCCATGGTGTGTTTTTCTTCAGCAAGAAATTTATCCACATTGTGCTGCACTCAACCCAAGTGAGGTGTTTGGGTACCCAGCAGGATTAATTCCTTGAATGAACTGAGCGCTGAAACGCAGCTCGAACTAAAGTCGGGAGATTGATGAAAATGTGCCTCAGCATAGATTATTTCTCGATAAATGGTGCTATATAAATGCCTATTATGATGATTATAATTTATTAGTTGTGAAGCCTGCAGTGGACATGCTGTGCAGTCCTCATTTCATCAATACGACATTCCTCATGCATCTTCAACGGACTGAGAAGCTTGTTGAGAAGAGCAAACGACGCTATGCCTATGCCGCTACCTATGAGGAGTTTATTAAACTCATCAACTCAACGAGCGATGTGGATGAACTCCTTCAGATCAGGTATGAAGTACGGTAGATCGCCACTACAGTGTAGGTCTACACTCATTTTGTCTGCTTGCCATTTGCGGGTAGAAAAAAATGAATCTTTTCATCTGGATTTACTCTAAACGGAGAAGAGTTTCATGTCCGATCCGGGGCGAATCTTCAGCTCGTCTGAATTGGCGGGAAATTGTCGTTGCCGGAATTGGGTCTGGAATCATGGGAGTGCAAATAATTCAGGGTATGGGTCACCGCCGCCCCTTATAATTTAGGGTTCAAAGGGTTAAGCCATATACTATAGGCTGTATCCATTCTATCTAATATCCCCTCGATGTGATACTTTTCAAGTCCATGTACAATAAGGTGAACTATTTATGAAACAAATTTTCATTTTACAAATTGCAAAATTATATTAAAGTAGACAAAGTGGTAATTAGCCCATCTACGTATTAGACTATGGCAGTTAAGACTAAATTACTTGTAGACCAAACAAAGTTTGGGATTCAAATGGATTGGGTGGTCTCTACTTCAAGAATTTACACTTAAGGAAAGGAGCTTCATACATCAATTTTGGATCATAGAATTTGGTAAAGTGAAAAGCCAAACAGTCTTTCTTTGTTGATATGAGTTCATAAAGATAAGTTTTTGAAATAACCTAATGACTGAATATTACATTTGGCATTTTATCAAACCGGATGTACTATATTTTTTCCTTCTCATCTTTTCACAGATGCTGTATACAGTAATACTGTATATTCAATTCAATTCAAATAAACATTTATTTACTTCCATTTCATTACATTTTTCTGATACATCAATTCATACAAAAATCAATTTGTTAGAAAAATATAAAGATGTACATGCTGGGTTTAAAGAAGAAGGTGTATACCCTAGAAGCTGGATACTATATACAGTAATAAATATAGCATCTGTGAAAAATATGCAAAGGAAAAAAAAACAGTATCTCAATCAATCTGACATTTTTCCTTTCTATTTGCTTTACAGATGTCATTTATTCCATTTGATTGAAGTGTTGCATTTTTTTCCATTCTGATTTCCTTTACAGATACCATATATTAACAGAGATAATGCATGCTACAGTAATAGAAGACCTGAAGAAAACGAGGGGTGAACTGGAAGGAGAAAAGGGACGGGCAAAGGGGACAAAGAAAGGGGATATGCTTCGTGGCAGGAATTTAAAAAGATACATCAATCAGGTAACTTGATAATTTTTCATATCTTGTTATTTATGCAGCTGTTGATGTGAATGTGTAAAAATAATATGTTGCATTTCTAGCATGCGTAAGATGTTGTTTTTATGTGCATTGTTGCCTTAACTAACATTTTGTCTACCATATCGTAAAAATAATAATAGTAACATTTATATAGCGCATATCACATTTTGTCTCTGAGCGCTTTACATGTACATATTATTACCCCGGTCACCGGATCCTAGCTGGCATGCCTGCACACAATGTATGCACCTTCTCCACTCCCTGGGGAGCATTCCAACAAGAGTTACAAGACTCAATTGCTAGGCATACTACATAGGCTTTCGCATCCTACCGGGTACCCTTTTAGCACTTGGGTGGAGAGTTGCAAAGTGTGGATTGAGTGACGGCTTGCCAAAGGACGCTAGGCCGCAGCGGGATTCGCGAACATGACCCTCTGATTTACAAGGCAAGAGTCAGAACCGCTTCGTAGAGAAAAATTTTCAAGCATTTTTCTTTGTTTGCCTACTACCCCAGTGCAATGTTGCTAAAGCCCAGTGTGAGAAGCGTTTGAAGCTTCTTGGAGGACCCGACTACCAATCTTATTACAAAGGATCCGGGTCAGGGGGCCAGGAAGACGCCTACCAAACCCAACGCCTGATGTCTCTTGATGAAATACTCGGGGAGGGAAAGAAAAGAGAATGTTTCTTGGCTTTCCTCAAACAAGAAGGAAAGGAGGACCTCTTGAAGTGAGTCTGTTGACTTGATAACCATCTTTTATAAGTAATTTGTCATTCACATCAAGCAACTTGTCTTTAGTCAGGCACTTGTTTGTCAATGAAGGTTTGATGGTTTTGAGAAGTACATGTATGTACTTGTCCCAGCCGAATGAGCATGAGAAAATAGGATTTCAACTATGATATAGATGTAATGAGGGCATGATGATAACAGTGATGTTGTTGTTGTTGATGTGATGGTGGTGGTGATGATGATGATAGTGATGATGATGTTTATTGATGATGTAATGATAAAGGTGATGGTTATGGTGAAAGTGATGATGATGATGGTGGTGGTGGTGATGGTAGCAGTTATGATGATGATGATATTCGTGGCTGAGGCAGTGGTAGTGATGATGATGATGGCAATTATGATAATCCATTTGCCCAAAAGTTAATTCACTTTACATATTTGTTTTTTATTGAATGCGTGGACATAATTGATAAGGCTTTTTTTTTTACTTTTCTTCTTGTATTTTTTTTTGCCATTTGTTTTTATTTCAGTTTCTGGCAAGCTGTTGAGAGTTTGAAAAGCAGTAAAAAGGTAATGGTTTCACTTAAAAAATAATGAGCAATCGCCTTTTTATTAGTTATTAAATGGGAAAATTTAATGTGCTCTTTATGTGTTGTGTACTATAGTGAATATTTATATCAATTAAAATAATGCGCAATATTGTATGGAGTCTTGCTTTTACTTTTATTTTATCCTAATTCTTACATGTGCATTTTGGTTGTTTTATCCTCAGCTAAGTAAATGTTTTGTTTTTTTACTTTGTATTATCAAAAATGTATGGAATGTACATGTATTTGGATTTATGTAAAATGTAGTGTGTGATACATAAAGCCGTCAGATGGTAAAACGGTTTATCTCAAAAATCGCTGTTCTGAGAAAAATGACTTTAAAGTTGAGAGGTTTGAGCTTTTTTATGAGATGGGAATAATGCATTTTTAGCAATGGGAAAAGAAGAAGCACAATAAACACTAATAACTGAAGAATTTTGTGCTTATTTGGGGTTTTAATTATGAAATAAATGAGATATTAGTGTAGATAGACTGCTTAACCACAGCACATGTATACACTCATACTACACATCATAAGATGGTAAAATTTGACGGCCGTGTGACGTGGCGGTAAACTGGTCTAACTCGAAGATAGACCATTTTACCATCTGACAGCAATGATTCAAAAATCGTAATTAAGAAGGTTAAAAGGTTTACGTTTTTTTACCTCCAAACGATATGACCGACAATGGGCTAACTCAAAGATAGACCATTTTACCATCAAATCTGAAGGAAAAATACAAAAAAGTAACAAGATAGCGGAATTATCTCTAAATCAAGACATGATGGGATTTTCTCGATAGCACCCTTGGAAAGAGCGCCCTCACATTACCAGGAAAGTGAATTCACCTCAAAAAGTCAAATTTTATAGTTAGACCGTTTTACCATCTGACGGCCGCAATGCAAAACTGTAAACCAGGCACAATGCAGCCTTTGGACTGCTGTGTATTTTTTTTTTAAATAAAATCATTTCTGATTTATTGAAATTGAATAGGGAGACAAGGAAGAAATAAATCTGTTCATCCTTGATAAATGTTCTTTTAAGGTCTTCTCTCACTTTGTTTATTAGTAACTGTCCATCCCATTCTGCCACCTGTTGTTGCTTTCTCTTTCACCGCCCTGCCCTCGTCATCCCCCTTTCTCATTTGTCTTTATTTATCTCATTGACATTCTATTGCCTCGTGACCAGCACATGAATGCCCCCCACCCTCGATTCTCCCCTTGCTCACATTTCTCTTCATTTATCTCATTGACATTCTATAGCCTCGTGACCAGCACATGAATGCGACTACCGTATACCGCACCTTTGTTGCAACGAGCAGTGTAGTCAAGGTCGAGAGGAAGCTGATACGAGGAATGGAAGCCTTCCTGGTTGGAAATGCTGTAAGTATTCCTTTTAATAGTGATGGGGAGCCTTTCACAAGGTGATTTGTCTGTGATTTTAACTGGAAAAGTCACTCTCAACCAATCAGAGGGAATGATTTCAGTAGTTTATAACAGTTGTGCCTCAGTCCCTGACTTTTTCCCATTGAATGGAGGTTTGCTGTATGAATAATTCTGTGAAGCATAGACATTACATGTAGGTTCATAGGTAGTATTTATTGTCCAAATAAATATATAAGTGGAAATTTGCATTTTACATGGTATTGAACATACATAACATAGCATGGAAAATGAACTTATTTACGGAAAATCAAACAATTACATATAGACAATTATGATATAAATGTGCGTAGCATTTGAAACAATTAATGTTATTGACATTAAAATTAAGATTGAAATGGAAATTGGAACTGAAAGTAAGTTATCGGATATTGAAATGAAATTGACATTAGAATTAAAATAAAAATCAGTACTATATAAATCTTCACAGATTGATGATAAAGAATTAACATTGTATTTAGTCGTATAATTATCTTACATTTCTCATTCAAGGAATTAATTATTTAAAAAAAATTCTACTTTATTGTTCAGTGTATGTATATACCATTACCCCCATGACTACCGTTTACCTGCTTTGAACATCGTCTACACCAACTACCCGACAAGGTTAAGTTACATTATTAGGCATATCATTATTCTTACATAATCCCTTCCTCATTCAGCATTCGGATTGACCCTTTAGAGTATTAGCTTTAATAGTTTAAGATCATTGGCACACAGACCCATAGGCACATTATGGAGTATCTGCTTTGTAACTCTTTGTTCCATAGCTAACCAGGGAGACAGTGCATTTCATCAAAGTATGTCATTTGATAAGTTCTCTGATCCGACAAATTCGATAGATCATGATTGGCTGACAAGCACACTACATGTACAGTGTATGTTGGATAAAGCATTCAGTAAGTCCTTTCATCAACCAACCCAGGCTATGTTCCATAGCTAACCAGGAAAACAGTGCATTTCATCAAAGTATGTCATTTGATAAGTTCTCTGATCCGACAAATTCGATAGATCATGATTGGCTGACAAGCACACTACATGTACAGTGTATGTTGGATAAAGCATTCAGTAAGTCCTTTCATCAACCAACCCAGGCTATGTTCCATAGCTAACCAGGGAAACAGTGCATTTCATCAAAGTATGTCATTTGATAAGTTCTCTGATCCGACAAATTCGATAGATCATGATTGGCTGACAAGCACACTACATGTACAGTGTATGTTGGATAAAGCATTCAGTAAGTCCTTTCATCAACCAACCCAGGCTATGTTCCATAGCTAACCAGGGAAACAGTGCATTTCATCAAAGTATGTCATTTGATAAGTTCTCTGATCCGACAAATTCGATAGATCATGATTGGCTGACAAGCACACTACATGTACAGTGTATGTTGGATAAAGCATTCAGTAAGTCCTTTCATCAACCAACCCAGGCTATGTTCCATAGCTAACCAGGGAAACAGTGCATTTCATCAAAGTATGTCATTTGATAAGTTCTCTGATCCGACAAATTCGATAGATCATGATTGGCTGACAAGCACACTACATGTACAGTGTATGTTGGATAAAGCATTCAGTACGTCCTTTCATCAACCAACCCAGGCTATGTTCCATAGCTAACCAGGGAAACAGTGCATTTCATCAAAGTATGTCATTTGATAAGTTCTCTGATCCGACAAATTCGATAGATCATGATTGGCTGACAAGCACACTACATGTACAGTGTATGTTGGATAAAGCATTCAGTAAGTCCTTTCATCAACCAACCCAGGCTATGTTCCATAGCTAACCAGGGAAACAGTGCATTTCATCAAAGTATGTCATTTGATAAGTTCTCTGATCCGACAAATTCGATAGATCATGATTGGCTGACAAGCACACTACATGTACAGTGTATGTTGGATAAAGCATTCAGTACGTCCTTTCATCAACCAACCCAGGCTATGTTCCATAGCTAACCAGGGAAACAGTGCATTTCATCAAAGTATGTCATTTGATAAGTTCTCTGATCCGACAAATTTGATAGATCATGATTGGCTGACAAGCACACTACATGTACAGTGTATGTTGGATAAAGCATTCAGTAAGTCCTTTCATCAACCAACCCAGGCTATGTTCCATAGCTAACCAGGGAAACAGTGCATTTCATCAAAGTATGTCATTTGATAAGTTCTCTGATCCGACAAATTCGATAGATCATGATTGGCTGACAAGCACACTACATGTACAGTGTATGTTGGATAAAGCATTCAGTACGTCCTTTCATCAACCAACCCAGGCTATGTTCCATAGCTAACCAGGGAAACAGTGCATTTCATCAAAGTATGTCATTTGATAAGTTCTCTGATCCGACAAATTCGATAGATCATGATTGGCTGACAAGCACACTACATGTACAGTGTATGTTGGATAAAGCATTCAGTACGTCCTTTCATCAACCAACCCAGGCTAAATGTATGTTCCATAGCTAACCAGGGAAACAGTGCATTTCATCAAAGTATGTCATTTGATAAGTTCTCTGATCCGACAAATTCGATAGATCATGATTGGCTGACAAGCACACTACATGTACAGTGTATGTTGGATAAAGCATTCAGTACGTCCTTTCATCAACCAACCCAGGCTATGTTCCATAGCTAACCAGGGAAACAGTGCATTTCATCAAAGTATGTCATTTGATAAGTTCTCTGATCCGACAAATTCGATAGATCATGATTGGCTGACAAGCACACTACATGTACAGTGTATGTTGGATAAAGCATTCAGTAAGTCCTTTCATCAACCAACCCAGGCTATGTTCCATAGCTAACCAGGGAAACAGTGCATTTCATCAAAGTATGTCATTTGATAAGTTCTCTGATCCGACAAATTCGATAGATCATGATTGGCTGACAAGCACACTACATGTACAGTGTATGTTGGATAAAGCATTCAGTACGTCCTTTCATCAACCAACCCAGGCTATGTTCCATAGCTAACCAGGGAAACAGTGCATTTCATCAAAGTATGTCATTTGATAAGTTCTCTGATCCGACAAATTTGATAGATCATGATTGGCTGACAAGCACACTACATGTACAGTGTATGTTGGATAAAGCATTCAGTACGTCCTTTCATCAACCAACCCAGGCTATGTTCCATAGCTAACCAGGGAAACAGTGCATTTCATCAAAGTATGTCATTTGATAAGTTCTCTGATCCGACAAATTTGATAGATCATGATTGGCTGACAAGCACACTACATGTACAGTGTATGTTGGATAAAGCATTCAGTACGTCCTTTCATCAACCAACCCAGGCTATGTTCCATAGCTAACCAGGGAAACAGTGCATTTCATCAAAGTATGTCATTTGATAAGTTCTCTGATCCGACAAATTTGATAGATCATGATTGGCTGACAAGCACACTACATGTATGTTGGATAAAGCATTCAGTAAGTCCTTTCATCAACCAACCCAGGCGGTTGACATGTGAATATAAGGGAAGCAAAGAAGGGCATAAACTGGGTGCCTTTTTTACCTATAGGGCGGGGCGAACATCCGGCATTTTGATCTCGAGCCCTAGCAACTGACCGGCCGATGAAAACAATGCACTCGCGACCCGTACAGCAGCGCTGTGTTTTGGCATGCCTACAATGTATAATACACAAACATCACATTCGTACTTTGTGATAATCGAGTTTAGGCGTCTTGTCAAATGTGTGTGTGCGTCTTTACCTTTATATTCTACGGCGAACCTGCTGAGCGTGCCATTGTCCATTTTTCTTTCCTACGGGTCAGTGCTCTTGCCATTCAAGACGCCAGCGTGCCCTTTTGCAGCGAAAACGGAAGCGTCCGCTTTTATCTTTTCTTTTGACACCCCCGGTTGGCTCTCCGAGAAGATGTTTTTGCATGAGCGCCCTCTATGTCCACGATATCGGTGTTTTAGGCCCGATCTCTAGTCACTGATCTGAATATCGTTGTGTCCTTGTATCGGTGTGCCTAGTCCAGTGGGGTATATATTTTCCAAAGTTACGCTTTCACAATTTCTTTTGATAATTTTTCGTTTCGGGTTTCAGTATATGACAAAGTTCAATTAGATTTAGATTTCATTTCTTTAATAAAACAATTAAGCTTTAGCCCTTTAGCACGAGCATTTTGTTTTATTTTGAAGAATATACCGTTAAGATATTGACTTTCTAAAAGTAAGTGTTCAGGCGCGGGTGAGATTTTATTTTATCACACTGAGCCCACACAGTCAGCATTGTCGGGTGAAAAGGAAAAATATGGAGTTGTCCTTAACATCTTTGTAAACGAAATGCAAAGCCCCTCACAAAAGATGCAATATAAATCATACCTGGGTCCAAAAATGATGGCATTTAAATTTATACATTGAAACGCTACTGTGACAAAAAAAAATTAAATACATAAGATGCAAGCATTTTTTTTTGTGTGTGGAAAAAAGATGAACACTAAGGACATCGTTGAAATTCTAATTTAGCCGAAGTGCACATCAATTTTACTCTTATTATACATGTTTAAAAATTGCCATGCTAGAAACTAATATATTCACACATAATACAGATGCCGTGCAAAACAAACGAATAAAATATCATTAATTTGAACTTTAAATATCAAATTGGATGCTCAAGCAGTCATATCGGTCATTGTAGATTAAATGCACAATTCTTGAATTTCATTGCCCGAAATTCAGAACAAAAAGTACTTTCGTTACTTTGTAAGACAATTACAAACATCTTTACCTTCGAACGAAATCAAAAGCACTTAACAAATAAATGTTATAATTATTAAAGTTGAGGTAGTCTTGACCATGAATTGAGTTGAGTGTTAATAAAGGAATCATAGCGTCTTCTAATGAATCCCATTCTTAACTTTGAATGACCGATAAAAGATATCGCGTGATTTAAAATGCAAATTAACACATTTTAGTGACTCCGACATGATATTGGACATGAAAACCTATATTATCTTTTTACCTGGGATCCGTCTTTATTCTCTTATATAAATTTCCCCTGTGATCTACTATGTGCCCTAGTGTTTTTTATTACCATCCAGGAGCCACAGAACCGAAAGGGGTCTGGGGCTGAGGCCTCCACAAGTACCATAATTCGTATGGAAAACTAGCGGACAGAAGGTCCTCGCTGCACGCGCGCACCCTTATAACACGCATAATTCCCTTGCATCATACCCTTTTTTCACAAACAAATGTGTATCAAGGACAAGCGTTGATTCATATAGAATTTCCGCCCCCCTGAAATGAATGTTAATAACTTCTTCTATCAGATGATCATAATTATTTTGTAATTTAACTGGTGGGAAATATGGCACTTTATTACATTAAAATCACTCAAAACCATCCATAGTCAGGAATATGTATTGGGATAATGGGTTTGGGGGGCATTTTTATAGTACCCGGTTGGATTATATCCGTCGTCACATCGGCGGGTGATGGTATCAAGAATTTCCGCCCAGATTATAATAAAGGGTACATTGTAAGGCAAATTCTCATGAAAGAACCATGGAGATTGGTTAATAAGGAAATAGTGCACTTTTATCATCAAATCAGAGGAGATTTTCTTTGTGATAGTGATATGCGAAGAGCAAACCATTACACTCGTGACGGGTCCATTATGTATACGAGGGGTGCATCCTAGCTTACCACTGCATAGGTGAGTCTGAAAATAAAGTTTTGCTTATTCCTTTCACTTCATAATGATGTTTTAAACGTTCAAACAACGATAATTTATGAAATTGACACAAAATATTGCGAATCAACGCTGAAACATTATTTGTGTATACATTTTATCCCTCTGTAATGCTATCTCCCCCATAAAGCCACAATGGAACATTCTACACCACTAGTCATACGATGATCGCGAGGTCTGCAAACGTCGTCTGCTGTGTTTTTACATGTCCGGTACACTGTATGCAAGTTTTCGATATGTTATGCATGATGTAGTGAATCCGGGACGAGGGGGTTATCCGGCCCGTGCGCCCCCCCCCCCCACGCCCCTTTGAGAGCCATTATCAATTTTGTTAATATAAATATGCCATTTTTACACAAGACTAGTGTGCCCCCTTTGAAACTCACAGCATGTATTTTAATGAGAATATGTCGTTCATACACAAGTGAGGACCTTTACTTTAGCCTGGTAAACACCTCTTTTCCAAATATATTTGGTTATAAAAATGCACAGAGAGATGGTAGGCAAAGAATATAACTCGAATGTTCATATTAAGAGTCAACCTATCAAGAGGGAAGTTACATGGTTAATTAAAAATGTGTTGATAAAATATCACTCGAACGTTATGTTATAATCTGCTTCGCCAAACAGTTTTTATGTAATATTGCTCTTTATAAAGGCAAGTATTAAATTACATTAAATGTCGAAATGTTGATAATATAATGGAAACCATATTAAAATGCACATTACGAAAAGAAACAAAATCAAGGTTCTAGAATGGGGACAAAAAGAGAACAAGAAAACTACCAATTTGATGCTCATTTTAATTCCCCGAAAGCCGGACGTTGAAAATGACATGGGCCAGCGCATTGCAAGCTGTATTTAACGGCTTACCCCATTGTCAAGGTAGATTTAAATGACCCCATTCTTGATTGGGGAGATTACCCTATATTCTTGAACATAGAGGTGGTCTGACTGGTGGCGGATTTCAATAGAAATGACCCCTTGATTGGTGGGGGTATTTCAATGGGAGATTACCACTTTGTCAGCGCGGGTGACTGTCTTGATACTTTGATGTTCCCCGATGTGTCTTCTATTCGAAAACCGTGTTTGCAACTAATCCCAATTATGAGACTATTTGGCATCAAAATGAAAGCCTAACTGCACCCTTTTCATAGATTTCGTTTGAAAATACTTACAGTGTACGTTTATAAGGTAAAATTGGAATATGAGAAGGCTCTTTATAATATGTAAACCAATTATGATTTGTTCATAAGCATCTTTATAATAAATGTTACAAAATCAAGTTTCATAGAACAGATGTTATACTCGATTTAGTTACAGCCAAAATATTTCAAAGTCATCGAGAGGGTAAGTATCAGACTAAATAATGCAAGCGTGAATTGCGAGCTTGAAAAGGGATCATTTTTATCAGGGCGGGTCCAGCTTTCATCACCAGAGAGAGTGCGCAAAATGCCCCCCCCCCCCCTAATCTACCGCGCAAAGCTTATTTTTGTTGGTTTCTTTCAAGGGGGAGTCCAAACAGTGAAAATTCTTATTTGGGCCCTGGAAATTAAACTATATTTCAAAGTGAGTTTGTAATAAAAAAATATGCGTATACATAATTTTCTTTTATTGGCGTGATCGTTGGCGTGACCCGAGCGCGCAGCGTTTAAGGTTTAGATTTCTGAAAAGTTTAGACTTGCAGTAAAGCGCTGTAATATTAAGCATTTATTAGGAATAAATTCAAACTGAAACGTAAAAAAAAACTATAATACATAACGAACCGGCACCTTAAACAAAAAAGAACAGACCGTGTTGACCATCTAAAACTTAACTCTTAAAGGACTGGAGGGCATGATTCCCCCCCCCCCTCGACGCTTCGCACGATGTTTCCAAAACGCAAAAAGAGAGCGCCGCAAACTTTTATGACTATGTTTTTTTTTTAAGTCTCGCGCAACTTTTGAGACCAAAGTTTTAACATTCGGATATAGCATTGTGACGTCACATGCCTCTTACGAGACAATATCATGCCGAAAATGGCTAATTTTTATACTTTGCGTACTGAGTATATGGGAGATGAACTTCATAAAAGGATGATAATTTTTCGTTCTAATGTGTCTGTTTAATTGATTTAGTTGTTAAATGGTCTGTAATAGTTTCCATTAAAAAAACGATGAAAAACAAAAGATGAAAAACAGAAGTACATGAGAAATTAAAAAAACAAAGAAATATATAAGAAAAATTGCCTTTTTCAATTTTTCTTTGTGGATGCCATTAAATTAGATTACAAAGATGAGATCAGCAAAAAAAGAAGAACATTTGAAGTGAAATTGGGCATTGAGCATGCAAATAATGTTTTTCCTGAATAAATTTGCATATTTCATTCAAAATAAATAAACAATAATTATTTTCAGATTTTAAAAAATACCATCTTGTAGTATAGGTGGTAAGGAATGTGCGTGCCAAATTTCGGCGCGAACAACGTCTTAGATCAGAATGGGGACCATCATGTCCCCCCCCCCCCCCCCCCCCGTCCTAAATACATCTCAAATAGCCCAAGTCCTTTTAGGGTTAATGTTCAGGCGCGGGTAAGATCAATTTTTTTATCCCACTGAGCCCGATCTCTTTTCACCTTTTGTTTCATACAAAAGCTGGGATAGACATGTGGTTAAATGAGCATTAATTGGATTCATGCTTTCGGGAAAAAAACATTTATTCACGAGCAAGAACATTGAACTGTTCAGTGTTGGCACCACTGCGATGAAGTTAATTCGAATTGTGTTTTTGAACAGGAACGGAATAGAGTAATAGACGAAGTAAAAACGTTAAGCTTATTATAGGCCGACTAAAAAATCCACCATACTCATTCTGATTTATGCATTATTCTGTACTACACGTGTCTATAATTCGATGATTTATATGTATTCAATCAGTGACAGGTTTTCAGGTGGAGTACATTTTCCCTTGAAAACTTTTTAGACAAAAAAGTTGTCACTAAAATATGGCATTTTGACCCGTTTAAAACGTGACGTTTAAAAAAACTAAGGTCTTTACTTGTGTTTGAACGACACATTCATATTGCAGATATTTGCTGTGACTCTCAAAAATTGGGTAAACTTGCAGAGGCGGATCCAGCCTTCGCCAAATGGGAAGGGGGGGGGGTCTTTTAAACTTTTTAAGCGAGCGCGAAGCATGAGCGAAAATTTTATATAATGACATGAATTTTTTTTTAAATTGTTTTCGAAGTCTTTCCCTCATCTTATTTATTCAATCGTTTTCCTCCTCCTATGTTTTTTCCTCCTCTCTTTTCCCTTCTTTTTTTGTCTTTCTTTCCCCCTTTTTTGCTCCGCCAATAGAGGGAGGAGGGAGGGGCGGGCCCCTTGGCCCCCCTGATCCAACTCTGGAACAATCTAAACAAGCAGATTCAAGAGAGAAATTCAAATCCATGTTCAAACTTTTTTGGGGGTTAGATAGCCTTTCCCTCCGCATGTGAAGCCCCTCTATTGTTTACAGCCTACTGTGAACTGTGCAACTACTTTAATTTTTGGTGAAATTCCTTCTCTCTTTCTGTTTTTTCCTAAGCGTTTAGATACATATTTTGTGCTTCACTTGTAAATGGTATACAAATAATGTAAATTACTATTAATGGCGTGAGTTTCCCGATCTCCTTATCGAAATCAATATCAATGAGAGAGCACAATATTGTTCTCGCTCTAAAGGAGGGGGGGGGGGGGGTCAGTGTTCTATCAAGCAAAAGACGTAGGCCTATATGTGCATTAGTTCATATCATTGGTGTAGTGATAAAGAACCTAATGAATTCTGTTTTTGTATGTCGACGTTATTATAAAGTTAATACAAATGACATTCAATATGATTCAGGCGTACACCGCTTTAACTGCATGGTAACATGCATCCAGAAATCGAAATATCCGATGAATTAAAAACGTACGTAGCAGGAATGGCATGCAGTTCGGATGTTACAGCACTCTAAAATTAGAATAATCTCGTATTACAAATGTCAATTTTGCTAAAAATGCACACAAACTCATAACTTGATAGACTCTGGGGGATGATGTCGTTGATATAAAAATCGCATCGACCTCGATATGCAATAATTTTTTGTACTGCATCGGACTTGGCAACCCGCAAAATCTTTTCCAAAATTATCTCTCTTTTTAATCTAAATAATATAATCTATGTATTTCAGGATCATGATATGAAAACCCTTGTATAACAAACATGATAAAGGAAAACGCGTCTCAAGTTATACATGGTTCATTGCCCGGCCGCAAAATATACCAATCATCTTCATTTGTTAATAATCATCAACATTATCACTGATATTATTATTCGTATTATGTCCGTTAATATCACTTCAAAATTATGATTATCACTATCATCATCACAGTTATCATCATCATCATTCATTCATTATCTACTTCCAATCGTTCTCCAGTATCAATTTTATATTTTATATAATTAAAAATATATGAAAGATAATAGTAATGATTATGGTGATGCTGGTAATCATGACCATTAGATCCGTTATATGAGATAATTTATGCGATTATACACGCTAATCGCTACTCGATGATGTTGAAAGAATTCTTTTAAATAGCACAAAAGAAGTCGGGACGGTACATGTAGTTAGTGCATACACGTACTTTAATACACTATATCATTACAAAAGATTCCCCATCAGACGGGCCAATGGTCTTTTGAAGTAGGTTCATCTATTGAAATTACGACAATAATCACGACAGCGGATATGGGGAATTAAAGTATGTGAGCATCTCTCCCATTGTTTTCTGTGGCGAACCCGCTGAGCATGCTATTGTCAACGATTCTCTACTATACGGGTGAGTGATCTTGCTTTTTCATGATCATAGGCCTGGGCAATGACTAAGAACAGTTCGATGAGTATCAATGCCAAGCAATCCCGAAAGGTCAATAATGTTCAATTATCTTGATGGAGAAGACTATATCATGGCCCTATTTTCTTTATCTTTCTATTCCCTCTTCGTATCCTTCCTCATCTCCCATTATTATTCTCATCCCTTTTTACTGCTCCCCCATTCTACATGTACGTCTGCTTCTCCTTGGTAATTCTTCTCCTCCTCCTTCTCCCACCTCATCGATTTATGAAGATAAAATTATAATGAAATAATAGATATGTTAATACTTATAATAGAGAAATGAAGGTGATTGCGATGGTAACAGCGGTGATGACGATATCGATAATTATGGGAGGTCATAGACCATGTACAGCACAAAGTATCAGACGCAATTTCGAATATGATTACATGACGATTTCGATACGAAATATTTATCATAAATCTAGATCTAGTACATTAATATACACTTATCTTTATATTTGATTATACGTCAAACGAGTGTCCGTCTGCGTTTTGTTTGCTGCTAAGTTTGTAAATGTTTCGTTTTACATTCAAATCCTAATGTGAATTTTAATGCCGTAACATTCTGTACATACGTTATGCATTTTGTAAATACGTTTATTGTTATTCAGGGCCCCATGGAAGACCACTTCTTATTGGTGAATGGGCTACCCTGTCAAAATATCAGAAATAAATAGGGGGAGGGTAAATTTTTTTTTCACCCATATTTTCCCCGATCGGCTGCTCAAAGTTGATTTTTGTTTATTTCTTTTAATCGGTTGTCCCAGTGGCGAAATGATTATTAAAGCTATTCTCCAAGTCTTCCCCTCATCTTATTCACTCGCCTTCCTCCTCTTATGTTTCCCCTCCTTTTTTCTCCTCTCTTTTCAATTCTTTTTCTTTCTTTCCCTCTTTGTTTCCCTTTTTTTTGCTCCACCTATAGGGGGGGGGGGGCGGGCCCTATGTAAATGTAAATCTAACCAAGAATTTGGTCTATACAGCATAATGTCTAGAGGTCAGGGGCGGATCCATGACAGGGGGAAACAAGTTTCGCTTTCAAGAGGGAGGGGGGCACACTTCTGTTTTGGCGGCATTTTTACATTACAATTTTTAATTGTGCCTCTCATAATGGGGGGGGGGGCAAGGGGCGGCTTCCCCTTTGAATCCCCCAGTGATCGAAGGGTACCGGAAATTTGAGGATGCTGATTCATTCATGGCATGCAATTTTCTTCTCTTCTTTTCCTATCTTCCTCTCTATTTAAATATTATTCTCTTCCTTCCTCTTTTTTTCTTCTTCTTTTTCCTTTCTCCTTTCTTTTCTTCTCTTCCTTTTCCCTCCTCTCTTTTTTTCTATTCTTTCCCCCTTTTCTTCTCCCCTTTTCTTTGTCTTTCCTTTCCCCCTTTTTCTTCTCTTTTTTTCTTCTCTTCCTTTCTCCCTCTCTCATGGGCGGAAATCCCAGGGGGGACAGGGGGGACGTGTCCCCCCTACTCAAAATAGTAGGGGGGACACAATATCAAATGTCCCCCCTACTATTTTTGGTCTTTTATGATGGTAAGAAATACATCATTCTAAATCGAAATAAAACATGTATTTTGGGACGAGATGACCTTACTTTTGGGATGATAACCTTTTTTTGCTTTTTTGCTTTTTGCTCAAATTTTCCCGCCCCTTGTCCCCGTTGGCGGACCAGGGGGCCGAGGGGCCCACCACCCCTTCCCCTTTCTTGGCGGAGAAAAAAAAAGAAAAAAGGGAAAGAAAGAAGGAATAGAGGGAAAAGAGAGGAGAAAAAGAAGAGAAGGACGACGAGTGCATAAAATAAAATGAGAGGAAGACTTGGAAAATAAAAATAATCTTTCGTGCCACTATATAAAATTTTCGCTCGCGCTTCGCGCTCGCATTGCTTGTTAGATGACTTACATATCAATATGGAGCTCGAATGTCAAGTTTAGAAGTCAATATACAAAACATATTTCACCTCGGAAATCGAACTTTCATTATTTTATGTGATTTACAAATTGATTTTTAAAAAGTGCTCTGTAAAAATGTCAATTTTATGGTCTGAATATTAACATTTGCTGCTTGCGCTGCGCGCTCGCAAATTTGATTTATCAGGTACCTATTATTTTTCATGAAGTTTTCAAAATATCCCTTTTTCAGGTCTGATTGTTGAGACGTATCAGCTAGCGCGCTGCACGCTCGCATTTTGATTGGCGAGTTATATATGTTTCAATATTGATTATACAACAAACTACTTAAAATCCCCTTTTCATGACAGTTTATCAAAGATTTTAGCTCGCGATTTGCGCTCGCATTAATGGTTAAAAATATATTAACTGATGCATCCTATTCATAATTACAAAAGTAAAATGTCCAGTTTTTATGCTTTTATATCAGATTTCGCGCCCTCATTAGGCATTAATAAATATGATATTAATTTAATAATCAAATTGTCCCTTTTGTTTCATCTCGCTTAGCAAGAGGAATAGGAAGATAGTCATCATTTTCATATGATGACATGTAAGGATGTCCCGGTCCTATGTCAAAGCTCAGAGTAATAATAATGAAAATATCAGCTCTTTTTTAAGAGCGATCCATATCCACCTTACAATTTTTCTACAAAGTGCTTGAAATATAAAGCTGAAATTGATTCTTTTTTCAGATCGGAATATCAAAGTTTCATGATTTTCATGATTAAAGATGTAGTTAGAATGCCTAGATTCTAGGTCTAAATATGAAACACGCGCGCGCATGTTTATTCAGATACTCAACTTGTTCTCTATTTAAATCATTATCCAGTTTCAGATCGCAATATCAAAATTGTTCTGCTCGCGCTTTGTGCTCGCATTATTAATGTAGGAAGACCCCATATTACTCATCCTTTTCATGATTTACAAAACATGAACAGAGTGGCCAATTTTTAGGTCTAAATCTCGATTTTTTTTCTGCTCTCACTTTCCGCTCTCATCAATTATTAAATTATATAGCTATCCTGTTCACGATTACAAAAATTGATTAAAATTTTCAATTCTTTCTTTAGAAAGTTCAAAAATTTTCAGCTCGCGCTTCGCACTCGCACTTTTCTATTGTTGAAATATGTAACGCCTTCATGGCTAAGTGCAAGCAGTCCTTAAGAGTTACCTTTTCAACAGGTACCAGTTCAAAACGTATATAAAAAATTTCTGCTCGCGCTTTGCGCTAGCATTATTTATATACTCATCCTTTTCATGATTTACAAAACATGAATAGAGTGTCTCGTTCAGTAAATATTATAGGACTAAATCTCGAAATTTTCCGCTCGCGCTTCTCGCTCGCATCAATTGTTTACTTATATACCTATTCTGCTTGAGTTACAAAAAGTTCTTAGAATTTCCATTCTTTAGGTGAATAAGTTTTAAAAAAATTGCTCGCGCTTCGCGCTCGCATTATTTGATAGTTAAATGCTACTTTAACAGGTATTTTTTTCCATCAGTTCATTTGTACTCGCGCTTTGCATTCGTAGTAATTATTAAGTTGCGTACACATCTTTTTCAGGATAACAAACATTGCAAAAATTTGCTTGCGCTTCGCGCTCGCATCATATAAATAAGGATTATGATATTATATATTAATTTATAAGAATAAAGCTAAGAAGTGACTAATGAGGACTACCCCTTCAAAGAAAAAAAAAAATCATCTTCGAGCTGCCGATCGGGGAAATTATGGCTGAAACAAATTTCCGCCGCCGCCCCCCTATTGGCGAAGGCTGGATCCGCCCCTGTGTCCCCCCTACCTTTTGGGAGAGATTTCCGCCCCTGCCATCTCTCCCTCTTTTCTATTCTCTTCTTTTCCCATCTTCCTCTCTCTATTTTTATTCTCTCCCTTTTTCCATCTTCCCCCTCTTTTTTTGAGCTGGGGGTGGGGGATGAGGCAGTTCCCCCTCGGCCCCCCCATGGATCCGCACCTGATAGAACCCCATGGTCTCGTATCATTTGACCTTTGGACTTCTCGATGACATTTGATATATCTGATCATAATTTTACACACACTGCGGACTATAGGACCCGTGGACTATCGGACCCGCGGTCTATCGGAATGTCCCCGATGTAAGAGGCCCAGAGGGTTTCCTATTTGCAATTCTCCCTCTCCATTTTTATCACCTATCTTTCACCTCCTCATTTCTTTATCCCTTCCCCTTGTCATGTTTCCTTGCATTAATTCTTCTTCCTTTTATCTTTGAATCTTTAATCCATTTTTTCGCCGTAAATAGGAGCCCGCTTCAACCCCTATAATCATTTTGGTTTTGTTTTCTTTCCTTTCCTGATAATTACTGATGTGGTATAAGTGATTTAGGTTCCTACATTAACAATTCGATAACTATATTTCTTCGGTACACGATTTTCCCTTTCTCTTTCTCATGTTTTTTCTTAAATCTTTTAGTTATTTATTTCGTTTTCTCTCAATTTCTTTTCACTCATTTTCCTTCTATCTTTCCTTTTTCATTCACTTATTTTGCTCTGTATATATTTTCATGAAATATTGCTAGAAGGGGTTCGGAATCAGATTAAAGTTGCGGCCAATTTAATTCCTAGCTTTTAGGTTTCATGTTTTATTCATTCTCTTCTTGTTACCTGAATGAACAATGAACAAAAAATAAAGAACCGTTTCAGCATGGCCACTGCATGTCTTCCCCTCTGTTCATTTCGATATTCCAATTTGTCCCCTTTCTCCCGTTGATTCTCGATCCTAAATTTCTTCCCCTCTCAAATTTCCGATTTTTTTCACCCTTCCTCTTCTTCCATCCCAATATTATTTTCTTTCTGTTTCCCCTTCCTTTTCTCTCCCTATGACTTCTTAGTTTTCTTCTTCCTCTTTCACCTTCCCTTTGGTCCCGCTTCTTTAAAACAAGGAGATAAAGAAAATTAAGAGACAATATGTTATCCTCGGGAAATGGTTGCCCGTCCAAAAATTGAACAAACTATTCAAAACAGTTTCTAATACATCTTTGATCTATCTATGCCTAATAGTGCCAAGCTGTTCCAGTCATATTTATTTTATCATTCTATTTCCTACTCTTTTTATTTGGGGGGGGGGGGGGGGAGTGCTCCCGAAACTTGTTTCAGATGCGAGTAATAATGAATATTCCAAGTTGACGTTAATTCTACGAATGGCTTGGGCCTAGGAAACGAAAATGTGTGGAATCTTATTTTCCCACCTAAAACATCATGAATTGACTCTCTTCCAATTGAAAAAAAAGAGGTTTTCATCGTTATTGTAGCAAATTCGAAATATCAGTAACGATTTATGACACGTGCGTGATTTTTGATTAAGCTGCCGTGGCTTTATGAATGCACCCAAACTTCCATTATAGATGCGAACCACAGTTCAAAAAACTGATCCGAACTCTCCGATCCGACAGTCAATATGAAGGCACGCATTTGTTTTGGTCGTAGAGGGAGCTATTTAGAATAGATTCTTCGGTCTTTCGACATAAATTAAGACATGCAGGAAAGACGAACAAAAGAACGGTGGCGTCAATGGGCCTTTGATGGCGGCCGTTCCTTTGAAGACAAGGGAACGTTGGGCGGGAAAGCCGAAGCGAAAACCCGGATGCGGTAAGAATGGTAAAGAACGGTGCATGGACTTTTGACAAGCTCCCTTACTTATTTCGTTATCTGGAAGTTAACAAATCTCTCTGAAATTTTCAGTACTGTTTTTCATCGTGTTTCATATACTTTGTGTTCATCGCACTAAGGTCAGTGATATCGTCGTTAAGCGGATGTGACGTCACTCCGCCCCCGCCTATTTCTATGTGTAACGATGGTCTTACAATCAATACTTGATTTGCTGTCTATTGTTTATGTAACAGAATAATAAAAAGAGATCTAACAGCTCTTATTTACCACTCGGCAAAAACTGAATTTATATGTTTATTTAAAAAAATGGTGAAAATTATTTTGGAGAGTCTCCGGCTCCCCCTAAAGCCCCAGACCAGTACTCCAGTTAGCATTCGTATTACCGAATTCTTTTTCTCGTCACATCTGCAGGGACCCGATGCTTTTTACGATGCCCAGCACAAGATCTACCAGCTCCTTGATCAAGATCACTATCCTTCTTTCCTTGTGAGTGAAAACTATGTCAAGCTATGCGATGAACTGGCTCCAAAGTCAGGGTCGGGGGATTTCTCGTCGTCGGTCAGGGATGAGCTGGAAAGCAGTTTCAGAGAGGTTTGTAGAACTTGCAATTATGTCTTGGTGGGTCTGGGTGGGGGAGGGCACGTACGTGCATAGCGCCAACTTAATGTGTTCCGCCATCTTGCTTGTTGGTTGCCGATAAAATGCGCATTTTCAGATTTTTTTACGCTCAGTTATTACCCATGACTGAAACATTGACCAATCAAAAACTAAGATTCTATAAGAAATATGAATATTCATATACGAAAGTATAAACATAGATAATTCAGTTTTATGTGAAATTTAAACCCAATACTTCAAAATATGGTTAGTTTTATGTCTCTAAAATGACCCTTAAAACCATAATTTTATTACTAAAAAATAAAGGTTTTCCCAAGTTGCCATGGTAACGCGGTCTGAGATATAAAAGCTTAGCAAACACTTCATTTCAGTGATCGAGGATGTATTTGTTTACGGTATACGTCTACATAAATTATAACATTTTTTTCCAGACCATGGATGAACTTTCAAAAAGAGACATTTTAGGCAAGTTTTTACGATTTCCGGCAATTTTCTGACACAGGCACTTTGAAGAGGTAATTTTTACAGAATTAGAAGAAGACATCATGGATTTTCCTAATTATCACGACGGATATGCAACTTACTTGTAAACAAATCAAACAAAGTCTATGATACATTTTCGATAATGCAAAAAGAGACATTCAAGTCTCTGATTGAGAGCCGCAGATTGAACATTCGCACGGCGCAATGGTAGCGTTTTCGCCGAATTCGTCGGGGCGAAAACTCCAAGCGAGCCGTACCACTCACCAGTCCCGAACGCTGCGCTGTATGTTTGATGATTTATCTGGTGCCATTTCGTGCTTATAAATTTGTTTTTTCTACAATGCCACTATCTCATTAAAATTGTTTGTCATGATAACATTGGAAATATTATCGTTTAATGGCCCAAAGGATCGACTGTAATAAAAGATACTTTGAAATATTGTCAGAGAGTGATTAGTTAGGTGATGTTTATGGTCAGAATTTAGTCATGGCTTCGGGTGAACTTACGCGAACGCGGTCACTTGCTCACGGGGCGAGTCGGCCTGGCCCTTTGGTGGAAGGCCGTTAGGCAACGTGCAGTGCAGCTAGAGCAGAGTTGGGGAGTTATAACTTATAGGTATAAAAATACTTTGAAATAAGTAATCTGCAAATATTTTTGTCTTATCAATTTGGATTACTTAGATAAGAAATTCTAATTCTCAAAGTTTAAATCAAATTTTAGACAGTGACAACAAAGAGTGGTGCTGTATGGGGGGGGGGGGGTCTTGCATGCCCCCAAATTAAATTCACAAACAAGAAAACAAAAAGGAAAAGGTAAGAGAATCTTGCGAAATTGTTCAATTGGATTTTTGTAACCAAAAGTCAAAATTATGCTTATGTCGCTTGCTTGCAACTATATATTTTATAAATTTTGCCTGATACTCCATATCGTAGTACCCTCAATTATTTTCACTTGTTACGCCACTGACATGACTGATATAACATCTACTAGAGTTTATGATAACATTATTTGGTTGCGGGATCAAAGCATCAGCTATAGCTAAAAATTTATACTTTATGCCTGTTCAACTTCCAATACAGGTTTAGGCCTGTATTTATGAGATGTTAAGATCTATGGGTGCCTTTATTATTTTCATTTTCAATTAAAACAATGATTAATTATGTATTAATTTAGTATTAACCTCGATGATACATTTTATTGTGTTAAATCATAGCCCCTTATTAAACCCTTTTAAAAACATGCTCAGTAGCAGACCCCCCCCCCCATATATAAAGACAATAGAAGTGTATATAGAATTAATTGACCCCCCCTATTGAAGACAAAATGAAAAAAAAAATACTCAAAATAATCGACCGCCCCCCCCCCCCCCTTTGACGAGGCAGCTGTCGGTGGCCTGATGTCTTCATTGACTTCTTTTTGCTTGTAAAAATAATATTAAAGAAATAGGGGCTACTCTAAGTGTCCCCTATGAAAATTGATTTGGATCTGCAAGTGCATGAGGCTGCGCCCCCTCCAACGTCATAGCTACCCCATATCTTTAGGTTCAAGCTCTCATATTTTTCAGCTCCCTGATTTTTTGGAAGAAAAAAAAAACGAGGCGAAAGAAAAGAGTGAAATAAATGAAATACGATTAATCAAAATTTGATTTGTTTGAAAGAATTATACTTATCAGAGAAACTAAATTAAATTCTACAACCATGAGCTGTAGAGCTGGATATGTTCAGTAGGTATTATGAAAGAAGTCTAATTCTGTTCTGTTTAGGGCACTGATTGAAAAAGCATCAAATAACAGCAATCTTGATAAATTCTGTTTTTTTTTTCAAAATCAGAACCAATCAACCTTTTTCTGATTATTCTGTCACTTTCCATATTTTGGAGAAAAAAATAAAAGTGTTCATCGACGCCCTGTACTGCATGATGAAACTGTATCCCCACTCGGCCCTCGTAACCACCCCCCCCCTCTCTCTCTCCCCCCCCCCCCACCACAATGCCCCTTGCTCATTTCTCTTATCTCACCTTGACCTTAATTAATTAATCTTAAATATTTGGCGGTACAGTCAAACGTGACTGGTCGCCATCACAGTTTCATCCCCAACAAACAAGGAACAAACAATAACAATTCTGTTTTTCGACCCAACATCATTCCTTTCAATACGCGTAAGGCTATACGTGGGCATGCACAAACAACGTGGGTTAACAAAAACTGACCCGCGTTTGGACTGAAATTGTGATTAAAATAAAAATGTTATAAATATGAAAAAAATATGTGTATAATGAAGGATATTTGATAAACGGAAAAACATCAATCGCTAATTCATAAAAATGCTGGAAAAGATTTGACAGAGGTTTTTAACAACGGTAATCAAGGGGAATTAGTGTATGGGTGAATGGCGTTCGAGTTTTAGCCGAGCGTTAGCCGGTGAGGGCGCGGGCCAAATCTGCCTGAATCTGGCAATATGGCGTCGTCCATTAAGCTGACGTTAGCCAGCGGCGACTGCACGTACGTGAGGGGGGGAGGGTGATGAATGAAATAAAGACCATTATATCCTACATAAATTGAATCGAAATGAAACGCCCACCGAAGAAAATGTGCTATTCCGTGACGTCAATGATGAAATAGTCGACTTTTCCATCATTGACGTCACAGATCATGATGGCGCATTCCGCTCATTGAGCGCGTAGCTGAGAGCTTCAGGAAAAGTAGGTCAGTCAGCGCAGCTGGTTTGATTCAGATTAAAAAAAGGATGACCTAAGAGTACAAGAACTAGATTATCAAGATCTATTGCTCTAACTTATTAAAGTAGGATATAAAACAAATATACCAGGCCTTTATTTAGAAAGTATAGAGGGAATTATTCATCCTCGGTTGTTCTGGCAAAATCACTATAGTAATGCCAGTCCAACCTCGGATGAATAATTCCCACTATACTTACTCAAAGCCTGGTACATTTGTATACTATCCTTCTTTCCTTGTTAGTGAAAACTATATCAAGCTATGCAATGAACTGGCTCCAATGTCAGGGTCGGAGGAATTCTCGTCTTCGGTCAGGGATGAGCTAAAAAGCAGTTTCAGAGAGGTTTGTAGAATAATCATCATGAAGGGTGGGGAGGAGTGGAGAGGGATGAGGAATGAAACCAAGCTGCAAAGTTAAATAATTTCAAGCTTCAACCAACTGTAATGACAATTTTGGGTGAGCTTTCGTCCACCCCTTTGGAATTTCTCAAGCCAATAGATCAGTCACAAAGTTTGCTGCCGATGGTAGTCTGTACCTCTGTTACTTGATCACTGGACCGAAGATTGGAGACAGTGTATATCCAGAGTCTCTATTTAGTACTGGATTCTGTCCAGTGATCAAGAAACACGGAGGCACAGACTGCCACAGGCAGCAAATTTTGTGACTGATCAATTGGCTTGAGAAAGTCCACAGGAGTGGATGAATGAAAGCTCGCCCCAAATAATCATCAAGGTTGGTTGAAGCTTAAAATTATTTAACTTTGCAGCTTGGTTTCATTCCTTTATCGTCCCCAACTGATGAAAGTTTTCTGTATCAAGCTGCAAAGGCTTGTAAAATTTGTCATAAGGGGGGGGGGTCTCGTTGCCATGTTCTCACAGTCTTCTTATCAAGGGACAGTTGGGGAATGCAATTGAATGCTGCTGATGTTCCCCTGTAGATCAGAATCAATAGAAAGAAATGATCAATCCTCCCATGAATTATGAGATTGCAGTATAGCAAGTAGAGACGAGCTGACAGACCTGAGGATTGTATGGATTTATGAAGCAACAGAGAACGTGACTATTCCCCATTGATTGGATATGATTTGACCAAATAAACTGAGATTTGTCATTCTCCATTGATCTCCATTGCTCATTGTGGAACTAGAGGAACATGGCATAATGCTATTTTGCAATTATGTATAAACTGCTGTTTCCTTGTCTATAGATCAATATTATGGAGAATGCAAAAATTGCCACACTTATTGCATTTAAGTCCTGGGGTCCGTTGCAGAAAGAGTTGCGTTTAAACGCAAGTCAAAAATTCAATCGTAAGTCCCAAATGCGCGCTGTTGATTGGTTGGAAATCAAGTTGCGCATTATTTTTAGAGTTGCGATTGATTGCAACTCTTTCTGCCACGGGCCCCAGGGCTCCATAATACAAAGATTAACGATCAATCGCTAAATGGACTGATCAATGAAGATCAATGTTACACATGCATTTAGTTCAGAATACTGACTAGGAACCAATCACAAGTGTTCTTTCATATTTGCTATTCATTGCTAAGCTTTGTGTTACGTGGTCTAGGTGGGTGTTAAATAAAGCTGCTCGTGAAGTTACAAACGACTTCACGGACAGCTGATTACCATTTCTCAATGCCATTGGAAATCTGGTGTGTATCACTTACCACAAGAAAGTCGCTTGTACATAATTTAGGAACAGCTTTATAAAACACCCAATGGAATGTTCATGCACATGATGGTAAATTTCCTATTCATCTACTGCCAACTTGTCCACTCACCACATGGTCTAATTTCATTTGGTCTAATGCCATTCCGTCCGTCCAACATTTCGTCTAACAATCATTTGGGTCATTAACCATTTGGTCCAATCATCGATTTGTCTGATCACCATTTCGTCCATGACCATTTCGTCTCATAACCAGTTCTTTGGTCTCACATCCATTTTATTATCATTCATATTGCACAATTAACACTTAGTCCAATTAGACCAAATGGTATATGGACTAAATGACTATTGGACCAAGTGGTTATTAGACTAAATAGTGAGTGGACAAATTGACAATTACACCATGTGGTGAGTGAACGAACTGATTGTAGACCAAATGATAGTAGACGAGTTGGCAATTGGACGAATTGGAAATAAACCCACATGTCCATTGTTTTTTTCAGGATTCCTCGATCTCCAGCCAGGCACTGCCATCATCAGAGAGTCTGGTATATCAGAGGAATACCGTGGAGAGCACTTTACAGGGGATTGAAGAGAAGCTAAGCAACAAGACACAGGCTCTCAGCAATCTCAAGAGCTCACATGGTGTCGAATCTAAGGTGAGAAGAAAAAAAATACCGGGGGCTTGGGGCAAATTACATGTAGCCCCTGAAGCCCTCAAAAACTAAAAAACAGAGCCTCTGAATTCCCATCGGGTTGAATGTAAACTTTAATACAATGTGGCAAATTTGGGCTGGTTAGCTCAAAAGTAGAACTGGATTTTTTTTTTGTCTTTGTGAGAAATGATCATCCCCAACTGCTGTTCATAACTAAGTAACCAGTCATTATAGGGTGCATCCAAACCCCCCAAATGAGTTTATTTTGATAATTAGAAAAAAAATCAAACGAGAAATAATGCTGAAAATTTCATCAAAATCAGATAAGACATTTATGACATTTTCAAATTTGTGTATTTTCACATAACAGTTAGATGCACAACACTGATATGAATATAAGAGTCAATGATGTCACCCACTTACTAATGTATGAACTATACAATATTTCAAACCTTGTTTCACACAATCAGAAAAAAATGATGATATTTCATATATCTTCTGGTATCCTTTATTGCGTACAGACCAGGACGTGCATATTCTTTATGTGAAAATAAGTGAAATTTTAAAATATTTTTACTTATTTTTTTATCTGATTTTGATGAAATTGTCATCTTTGTGTCTGTTTTACTTTTCTCTTTTCATCCAAATCTACTTTTTGTTGTGGTGTGGACTTTACCTTCAAGTAACATTTCCATACAAATCCTCAAGATGTTTTCTCTGTATACATGTATTTGTTTAAATATATTGTCAAGGAAGACTAAGCCTGGCAGAATCTTGATATGTTTTCTTTTCTTTCTTCCAAGATGGAGCAACTGTTAGAGAATGAAATAGAGAACCTAAAACTGCAGAAGAAGAGGATTGAGTTGTACATCCAACAGACCGATCTCTGGACTGAACATATCGACAAATGGAGGATAGATGTCTGCCTCCCAGATGTAAGATATTCCCTCAGTGCCTGTGCCTTGTAATGAAAATCCATGTAGATTGTTTTGCATTAAAGGGGAAGTTCACGCCGGAAAGTTTAATGTAAAAATAGCAGAAATATAATGAAAAATATTGGTGAAGGTTTGAGCTAAATCCATTGAAGATTGAGGAAGTTATTAGAATTTAAATTTTTTGATTTTTGACATCATAAACAAGCAGCTGCCCCATATGTTACGTTATATAAAATGCATACATTTCAATTTTTTAATGGTCTGTGATGACTTGTTTTTGTTTTCTTTGTAGAAACAGGTTTGAAATGATTTTGCTATTGATATACTGAAGATACAGTAAAAAAACATTTTTCAATTTTCTGAGAAAATGACTTTTCATTGATTTTTTACCATACGATATGCCCGCATATGACGTCACAAAACAAGTAATTAAAATTCTAATAACTTTTTCATTATTTGATGGAATTTTCTCAAATTGTTTTTTTTGTTGTTGCTATTTTTACCAAAAACTTTTTGTCAGTGTGAACTTCCCCTTTAAAATGCATACTAACCAGCAGCCTTCATTGCCTCTCCTCAAGTCCTCAACTCATACCATACTACTCATACATGTATCTAGCCAGATTCATTACCCATAATGCAATATTCCAAAGCAGTGTAGTCTTGTGATAAAAACCCACTTGAATAGTAACACACCAATTCACTTACTACTCAATACATTCATATCACATTGATTATGTTACCAAGTAGCGAAACAGGTACTATTCCTCTCAATAACCATGTTTGTTTTTCCACAGAAATCAAATCATAGGCTACATGTATTTCATTCTCTGTGTTACTAAGAGTTTTCTCAAAAGGTATCTTTTAAGACTAGCTATGCACAGCACATATTCAATAAAAGACCACACAAGTGTTGGTCATTAGTCATTTCGCTCCCCCTTTAAATAAATTAATAATATAAATTCTACTGTACAAAATTTGATGAATGCAATTCGTAGAGGTTGTTTATGGTTCACCATGTGGTTAGTCCTATAAAAGAATGTTGGATGGTGGGAAAGGTGAGAAATTTTAATCTCTCAAACGTATAGTTGTGCTAAAAAAATAGTGAACCCCACCAGAAAATGAACACATTTAAAGTGTCCAAGTTCTGCCACATTTTAGATATTTAAAGGCATTGGCTAACATTGATTTGACTTTTTAAAAAATCTGAGCTGCGAGGTCCCACTTGTCACCTGTGTCTGTGGTATGTTACAAAAATGAAGCCCAGTAAAAATCACGTCCGAAAATCATTATTTAGTGCTTCAAAAAAGTGAAATATAAATTGACCGGAAACACCATCTTAATTTCATCACATACACCTATGTGTTCTATTATTATCGGCACGATAGAAATTACACAAAATCTTTTATTATAACGTATCAAAAGTATTTCTTTTGATTTTTGGGTTGGTTTCAGAGTTTTTAGGTTGATAGAAAGGCATCCATGTGTATATTTCATCTCTCCTTTGTTTTATTTTTAATTACCTTTTTATAACGTTAAGTTATGCCTTTAATTGTGAAGCCAGGTGAT
This sequence comes from Lytechinus pictus, assembly GCF_037042905.1. Lineage (NCBI taxonomy): Eukaryota > Metazoa > Echinodermata > Echinoidea > Temnopleuroida > Toxopneustidae > Lytechinus > Lytechinus pictus. Next base: position 43,213,513 of record NC_087249.1, read on the forward strand.
GAAATATTAAACAAATATATCAGGCTTTGAGAAAGTATAGTGGAATTATTTTATCCGAGGTTGATCTGGCAATTACTATTTTTCCCGAGGGGCGAAGCCCCGAGGGAAATATAGTAGTTTTGCCAGTCCAACCGAGGATTAATAATTCCCACTATGCTTTCGAATGAAACGCCTGGTATATTTGTTTTATATCCTACTTTTAATAATTTACAACCAAAATCTATGCGTTGAGCTTGCAAAGTCCGGTTACTTGCGTTGAATTACCTACTTTTCTCTGAGCCACCGCGCTCAGCCGAACGCAGATTAGTGCCTGCGCCGACGCATCATGGGACTTGCCCGGGAGAGAGAGCTCGCTGGCCGGTGCGCCCGAGAGTTTAGCTAAATATCCAGTTTTCTGAAATAATGACGTCAGAATATTGGTATAGCGAAAAATATATCGAGGTCTGACGTCACGCAACATCATAGTTGAAATATAGATGGTCACATGATGCTATTTGAACCAATCACTATACAGGATTCAATCTATGTAGGATATAATACATTATATAAAGTTTCTTTCCCTGGACTCACCGGGCATTATAGTGTTGTTGTATACATTCAACACTCAGTCTGAAGGAGTGCATTTTGTGGTGGGGTTCACTAACTTTTTAGCACAACCGCATTGTTACCTATTTTCAGATCCAGGATGTGTCCGATGGGAAGTCCGAGATCTATTTTCTGATGGTTGTACATCCCACTGATCCAAGAATCCCCACACCTGGTTGGGTGGTATCCAGAAGATTAACTGAGTTTTATCATCTACAAAACAAACTCAAAGAGGTAGGCATTATGGGATAGCATACCTAACAACTGGGGCCTGTAACACAAAGCTTAGCATTTGTCGTATTTTTCTTCAAATGATTGCATTGACTTACGATGTACAATCAATCATGACAATCAAGCGTACGATTAATCGCTAACCTTTGTGTTACAAGACCCTTGGGGCCGTTTCGTAAAGCTGTTCGTAAGTTAAGAGCGACTTTAAGAATGACTGGTGAACCTTTCTTCCATGCTAATTAATCACCAATGAACATTTAATGGTGAATATCATTTACCACAAGAAAGGATCACCAGTTGTTCTTAAACTCGCTCTTAACTTACAAACAGCTTTATGAAACACCCACCAGTTTCTTTTACATACGATTATTCATATATTTTGGGAAAAGAAAATTTGTCATTTTTTTTTTCATATTGTCTGTCAAGGTTAGAGGTATGAGATACGTGTAATAGTCACATACGTCCAGGGGCCCGTAACACAAAGCTTAGCAATGATCATAGACATGATTGATTGCATCGACTACAATGTACAATCAATCGTGAAAATCAAGCCTACGATTAATCGCTAACCTTTGTGTTACGGTACCCAGATCTAGACAAAGGTACAACTGTACCTCTATGATAACACAGGATGCCCCTTTTCTTTGAAATTTCAAGTAACATTATGTTATATGCTGGCTTAGGCCACTGTTACATTTGCGTCGGGTTTGAAGCCAGCCCCGACGCCAGCCTTGGACTCGCCTTCACACCTGCAATTTGAAACTGCCCCAAAACCTTTATACACATAAGCCATCACCATGGTGCGTATTCATGTGACACAAGCCACCTGACTTTTCATTTAAACATTGTGCATTGTTTATTCACTCATCATAGCTATAACTATGGTTCACTATCGCACCACTTCCGCCCTTACTGTAAGTGGGCCTGAGTCCGATTGGGGGTTTTACAGATATCAATAGTGGGACTGAGGCCGGCCGGACTCAGGCAGGCTCCAAACCACATTCAGAGGTCAACTCAGTCTGTGTCATTCCAGCTTTTTAAATAAGGGGGGTGTTATACATATATACGTACGTCAAACCAACTCTGGGGCCGGCCTCTGTTCACTTTCAACGCATATGTAACATGGTTCTTATATAGAGTTATACAAGTACGTCATTTTGTTGTCATTTTATTGTCTTTTTTTTTAAATAACTTTTTTGCTATAGGGCATGTGTTTGGTCAATTTGTATATTATATTTTGTATTTTTTTATTCACTGTAAACTGCATAGAGCACTGTACCAGTTATTATGCACTTAATATTAAGGCACGTCATAAAAAAATCCCTTATGCGTCGCAAGCCGTCGCCAGGCATAAACCGGATGTAAATTCATTGCTTCGTCGCTTACCGTCCGAGTCCGTCGGGTTTATCTCCAATTGATGCAAATATTGATTGGTTTCGGGACGAAGTGCGATGGTCCAATTAATGCCACTAGAGTATCATGTATTGTCATTAATTAAATCATAGTGGACTTACATGTAGGGGTGTTTCACAAATATTTAAGTATGACTTAAGAGTCGCACATAAATGACGACGCGTACATGATATGTAACGCGCAATCTTATTGATTACTGCGCAGTAGTGCGTGTCCTCTGGGCATGATCTGACCAAAGCGGTCATACATGTACCTTTTATAATACACACAACTAGACATTTAAGTGCGACTCTATTAAAGTCATACTTAAATCTTTGTAAAGCACCCCCCTTATGTTTTCATGTGATTTATGAAATAGACCCAGTAATATTCTAGTAATACTTCATATTATTAAATCATAGCTTTGTACAAAGTAAGTAAGTGACCGCTTCTTCTTTTTTTTCCCTACTCCATACAGTGCAGTCACTGGTTAGCCAAGGTCAAGCTACCTCAGAATAATAAGAAGCTATTCAATAGGGAAACCATGAAAGAGTTCTTAGAAAGATCAAGAAGTGAGCTACAAAAACACTTAGCTGTAAGTATTGCAGTAAGACATTTTCAACTTTTAAATAACTATTGATTTTTTTTTAAATCAAATATTCTTCAATGTCATTTCCACTGATAATATGCAAAATGAATAATAAATAAGATTGTGGTTTTGACATAAATTAGTATAGATGATTAACGAAAACATTTTCTGGAGCAATGGGCCTTACAATTTTGTAGATTATGCCGTCTGTGATGTACTTGAAGATACATTGTTTGTCTTCTCTATTTGCCACTATTCTAATTTCTAATTCTATTCTGATCATGCAATTTGTTATTATTAAATATTAACATCTGAGGGGTGCACAGTTTGCAAACAGAGTTTCACAGTGGACCTCTTCGATACATTATTCAAGCTACAATACTTCATGATCCATCTGAGTTTGAAATGTACATGTATAATTTTGATACAAAGTCATTTTGTATTGCATATTGTTTCTTACTACCATTGCTTATTTTAATGGTATTTCCGTGTGTTTTATACCTTTTTTGTTGGAAATGAGAAAAAAAACCTGAAAACGAACACATGTGCATGATCATCTGATATTCTACTAATTGTTTAAAGGACAAGTCCACCCCAACAAAAAGTTGATTTGAATAAATTGAGAAAAATCCAACAAGCATAACACTTAAAATTTCATCAAAATCGGATGTAAAATAAGAAAGTTATGACATTTTAAAGTTTCGCTTAATTTCACAAAACAGTTATATGCACATCCTGGTCAGTATGCAAATGAGGAGACTGATGATGTCATCCACTCATTATTTCTTTTGTATTCTAATTTTCTCCTCATTGCCAAGTGAAAGAGCGAATAATTCATCCCTGAAAATGTGGAATCAGCATTGTTTAATACTATATGATTTAGTCAACGTGGTCCTTATTGTCAAATCTGTAAAAAATGAAATATTGTATAATTCAATAAAAAACAAAAGAAATAGTGAGTGATGGACATCATCGACTGACTAACTTGCATGACACTGAGTTGTGCATATCACTGTTTTGTGAAAAATAAGCGAAACTTTAAAATGCCATAAATTTCTTATTTTACATCCGATTTTGATGAAATTTTCAGCGTTATGCTAGTTTGATTTTTCTCTACATGTATTTATTAAAATCAACACTTTTCTGGTGTGGACTTGTCCTTTAAGGAGAACTTTAAGATATTTCTTTACACTACATGATATGTAACATCACTGTAGACTAGCACAAATTGACCCCTGCACTTCATAGACATGATCCCACAGTGATTTGTAAAGCATTCTGGCAAATTAACCCCCTGTTAATTTTACATATATTACGATTGGCCCAAAAGGATAAGATATATACATGGTCCTGTCAGTATTTCACCTCTCATTTTTTTTTATTAATCTTGATCACGTAAAGACTTCGCAACATGTGGGCCCCGTCTTACAAAGTTACGATTGATCCGATCAGCCTCAAGTATATATATGGAAACCCATCAATGTCATGATTTTTTCTTTAGGAAATTTGCACATTGTCCTTTGAAAACAAAGAGAAGCATACTGCATCGTCAAGAAAACAGTGAATGTACCATTATGCATCATATCTAGAAAATATTGTTTAAGCTGTAGAAAGAATTATTTCAGTGGAACATGATTATTTGCATGCACTCCCGGGATTGTCTGTACCACCATGCAAACTTTCAAATATCTGTGTTGTAAACTACATGTACATGTATATGAATTTTACCTGTTTTCTTCTGATCCAGGCTATTCTAGGGGATGCTACGTTACGGCACAGTGAGGCTCTCTACTCCTTCCTCATCCCCAAACCAAACATCCTCATTGATACACCAGTGTAAGTTTTTTTTCTTTCCTTTTTTGACACGTCCCTGGTAAACCCCAAAGTATGATAAGGTATTAGTAGCTTCCTCTGAAGAGATAAAATTTGTAGTATTATTAATCAATCAATATTCAACAGAATCAATATAAAAAACAAAAATGTGCTACAGCAAAGAATCAAGTATGTTTAGAATGAGACTCACATGCAAAGAAAGGTGGGGGAAGCAAGTGAGCTATTTTATTTTCAATTTAAAGGTAAAAGAAAGTAATTGCAGCAAACAATTATTTCTTGAGAAATCTTTTAAAATCAAGGTTAATTACCACCATATCATCTTAGATCCAGCTCTGGTACTTTGAAATCAACTCATGTTTGTGAAATCATGAAATCTTAGCCGAAAACCGATAATTCTGAAAATCACTAACACAAAAAGGCATATATGGGACAGTGTATTAATATTGCTTGGAAAATACCCAACATTTTATGGAATTCTGTCCTTATTTTGCTCATTTCTCAGCATTACACCTTTTTTTTCCAGAGCCAACTGGCACATATTTTTTTATTTATAGATACAAACACTTGGGTGGTAATTTTACTTGATTCTGTTCAAACTCATTTTGAGATTGTTACCACAACTGGTATTTATCTTTAAATTCATTTTATTCACATCCATTAAAAACCATACAGTACATGCAACATATGAACACTAGAAAAAGAGCAATACATGAATATGTATTGTAATATATAATAATAATAGTTTAATATTCTTTACTATGTTATGTTATGTTTATTATATTATGTACAACATTGTGAAACAGAAATCAATTAATGAAATGAAAAATCATGTGAGAATAAATAATGATGTTGAATGAGGCATACGTAGCCGTTGACTTTACTAGGGAATTTTGGGGTTCCCATGAGCGTAAGCCATGAGCTTAAGGCATCGGTACTCCCTTTCTTTAATTATTTGATGCAAATGTCGCTGGTCGCCTTGTTGTCCTCACGTTCGGTTCAGTGGGTGTCGGCACTCCTCTGCTATAAACATTCAGTACGGATTTCTCTGGTCAACGTAATGACATTGCGTTCTGTTTAGTGTCTGTTGGTACTCTTACATGTATATAAGTACACTCACTTAAGTGCAAACCATCTTTTGCCCAAAGCTTAATATCCTCAACCGGGAATGCACTGGAAATTTGTGTTAATATCAGTTAAGATCAAGGGCAGAAATCTCTCCCCAACGGTAGGGGTACCATGGGCTGGAAAATTTGACAAGCAAAAAAAAAGTGTAAGGTCATTTCGTCCAAAATACATGTTTTTATTTCAATTTTGATTGATGTATTTCTTTCCATCATAAAAGTAAAAAAATAGAAGGGGGGACATTTGATATTGTTTCCCCCTACTATTTTGGGTTTGGGGGATGCGTCCCCCTGTCCCCCCTTGGATAAAGAATGAACATCATGTCTTAGAAAAAATAATATTGTAAACATATATTTTGTATTTTATGAAAGCTACGGAGGTATTAAAAAAAAAAATTCCAATCATTTAATGTTTTTTATTTAGCCAAGAGGTAAAGAAAGGTGGTTTTTCATTGGCCAGTATCTTCAAGAACTCACCAACTGAAGATGATAGATCTAATCTAGGAGATAGCGATGCGGAAGAAGAGATGTAAGTAATTTATTCATCTCCTTGGGACTAAAGGGTTGTAAGTTTGTCCTGTCAGAGCAGTAATGACCCTTTCATGTGATGTCTGAAGGGAAAGTTCACACTGAAAATATAGGTGTTTCAATGATATCAGAAAAATTAGAGGAAGATATTGGTTTAATTTATTTTTAATCTATCGAAGGATAAGAGAGTTATTCAAGTTTGGAATTTGATGTATTATATGGGAGTATTTGCCACACAGCTTTTGTACTATAAATTCAATGAACTCCCATTTTAAATGGTTCTTGATGATTAAAGCATTATGCACAAATTAAATAATTTTTAGTTTTCTGGAAAAAAAACCCACTTTTATTGAAATTTAATCACATTACACATAGGGGGAGCTGCTCATGTGTGACGTAACAAATTATACATATTGTTAATATCTCAGGAATTCCAAGAATAGAATATAAATGTAGATAACATACATGACGAAGCTCTACAAAGCATGTACCATATTTGCTGAAGAAGATAAAGTATCGAGCTAAATCCTGATTTGGATTCAGAAGTTTTTAGTAAACACAAATGCAATTGAATGGTGTGCATGTCATTATGATATAGGATATTCCCATGAAGTAATAGACCTTTCTGTATATTCAAGCCCATTTTTCTCCATTCTTCACTTCATGAATGGCTCAACCACAACCAGTGATGATGATGATAATGATGGTGATGATGATGAAGATGATGATGATGATGATGATGATGTTGATGATGATGATGGTGATGATGATGATGAAGATGATGATGATGTTGATGATGATGATGATGATGATGATAATGGTGATGATGGTGATGATAATGATGGTGGTGATGATGATGATGGTGGTGATGATGATAATGGTGATGATGATAATGGTGATGATGATGCATGGTGATGATAATGATGATAATGAAGATGATGATGATAATAATGATGACAATGATGACGATGATGATGACGATGATGATGGTGATGATGATGGTGATGGCTATGATGATGATGATGGTGATGATGATAGTCATAAAAATATTAATCCATATTTTATTCGAAATCATATGAGAGTATTACACCATATTATATGAACTAGAGAACAGACACAAATTATTTCATGATAGACTCATATACTATAGGGGTGTGACATAGCAGTACTCTGTAGAACTGCCCTCAACTCAAGGAGCTTACTATATCATAACTTGATTTAGAATTATACACAAATAAACAATCAATATTTACAAAACTAGATTGCACCTGCTGCTGAAATTGTTTTACAGTGCTCAGGATAGGAAAGACTCCATTGCCGAACCTCTGTACAGCTTGATCAGTGAGATCTTTGAGCTACATGGCATGTTCAGATGGCTGAGACGGACTCTCATCGTCTTTGTCCAGGCAACCTTTGGCAGGACAATCAACAAGTGAGTTCCTGAATCCTAATCCCATACTCTGAAGTCCAATTTAAGTTAATCCATTGATCATGTAACTAACAATAAGAAAACAAAACCTGCCTTTTGATATAACTTTACAGATTAAGATTCAGACAATTTGTGTTGTTTGTATCTTTAAACCTCAATCAATCAATCAACAACCGAATGTGGATGTCTAATGTAGGGATGCCACTTTTCATACTAAAGTCTGAATTTAGGGCCCCGTCTTACAAAGAGTCACTATTGATCCAATCATCGTAAATCTATAGAAATCCATCACTGTCCTAATTTTTTCTAGAACACTCCAAATTGTCATGAAAACAATTCATGAATGTACATCATATCTAGAAAACATTTTGAACTAACATACATTTTAGATGTTGCTGGCCATCCATAGTTGTAGTTGATTGGATCAATGGCAACTCTTGTGAGATGGGGCCCAGAACTTTTCAACATATTTTTTGCCATAGAAAACACCTTTTTTATGAAGGAAAATTGTCATTCTTGGTGATTTTCAGGCTTTTCAATAAATTCTAAGTGATATCCCTTGTCATAGTAAACATATTATTTACATTGCTGACTATACCATTTGTTAAACTGAGTACATTTCCTTAAAGCAGCACCACCTTCAAACTTTGCTGTTGTTACAGGCAACTGAGGGACACCGTAGACTGGCTGACCTCCGAGCCCATGATCCTCTTCTACCTGCGTTACTACCAAGATTCCATGTGGCCCGATGGGGTCCTGGACCCACCCCAGCAGCCACCAAGTCTTGAGGAGCAGAGGGCTACCCAGAAAGAGGCGAGGGAAAAATTCTTGCAAAACCTGCCAGGTGCGTTATGCCCATCTTTGGCCTGTTTCATAAAACTTGTTATGATAATAAATTTGCAATAACAGTTTAAAGCTATGTGTAGCAAACTTTTTCTTGTTCTCAAGTACAGCCTTCATTTATTCAAGAGGCTTGCAGAAAATTAGAATATGTCAGTTCATCAGCCAAATTTAGAATATTATTATCTATTTAGATTTAAATGCCTTTATTTACAATTTAAATGCAAAGTTGATATCTGTTGAAGAAATGAATGTCATGGGTTGGATTTGTGACCCTTTGAAATGGCAAGAGTCAGAAGTCCCAATTTAACTGTCATTGTCTGACAGTTACCATGGTAACAGTCAGAGTCCATTGCTACATGTACTCGGCCGATCTATGTAAAGGACAAGTTGTCAATCTGGCAGTGTGTCAAGACTACATATGATATCAGACACCCCAAAAACCAACAATAGGTCACCTGGGAAGGTTCTCTGTTAATAGCTTAAATAATTATTTGATCATCATAAATTAAAAAAATAGAAAATTAGCATATTTCAAGGAGTAACTATTCTTCCTACTGTAAAAAATTTGAAAGTCGTAAAGTAAAATAAAAGATGAAATACAGGGGTTGTTTAAAACCATTTTTCCCAGACAGCTTGGAAGTTTCATATAGTTTGCACAGCGAGCACATATCTTGCATGAATGAACCCCAACCTTTAAACCTTGTTTTTTCCTTATTCACTGAACAGCACACTGAAATGTTGCTTACATGCAATCAAGTACTTGCGTGGGGTTTTGCTGATCAGTGTCGACTAGTTAGATATTATTTCAAAGCGTAGGATGTGCTTTTTCAAGCTCAAAATAAAATCTCAAAATTCACTTCTGGCGACTTATTGTTGGTTTTAGGGTGGCTGGTCACACAGATAACAATGAGAGCCCCTCCCCTTCTCCCCCCCCCCCCCCCCCCCGGATGGCATTGTCAAGCTTGTTCCTTTCTCTTCTTCCGTACAGATTTTCTTCAGAACCTTCTAGGTAAGCACAACAGTCGACTCGGAGCCATCAAGATATTTGAATCCCTCCAAGATACCAGGACCACCAAACATATCTTTTATGTGAGTTCACAATGTTTTGGGTGTTTTTTTTTTCGTTTTAAGACTCAGGAAGGGCTCCACATGTACCTCTGCCGAAAAATGAAATGATGTTGAGACTTCCAGTGTAATCGCTTCCGGTTTCACTCTCGAAATCATTATCTTGCCTTCGTTGGAACTGCAGTCAAGACCTGTCCTCTATGCTAGAGAGAGAATGCTGAGAGCGGAAGTGTTTATAGCGGTTATGAGCCGATTGTTCGACTGGACTAGCCTTCAGACCATGGTACTTTGATTTTTCTGACTTGATAGACTGATGTCTTTGGACAATCGCACATGCTAAATCCTGCACAAAAATATGACGTAATAAAGCCATATTTTGGTATGTATTCCACTTTTCCATCGCAAATGCTCTAGGTTAGGGCTGGATATTATTTTAAACCATCTCCATATTTTTTTTGTTCAATTTTAGTTGGGGGTACATTTGGAACTCTTACCAAGACTCGTTAGATCAAATTTCAAGAAGTATGTGTACACCCCTACCCTGTTCTGTGCACTGAAATAAGCGTTAACAGGTGCACATAGCCTTTTTGTGCTTTTGAAGAAACTAGAGAAAAATCAAACTAGCTTAATGCTGAAAACTTCATCAAAATTGGATGAAAATAAGTAAGTTCAATCAATCAGTCAATCAATCAATTAATCAGTCAGTCAATCAATCAGGCAGTCAGTCAATCAATCAGGTGGTCAGTCGGTCGGTCAGTCAATCAATCAATTAATCAGTCAGTCAATCAATCAATCAATTAATCAGTCAGTCAATCAATCAGGCAGTCAGTCAATCAATCAGGCAGTCAGTCAGTCGGTCAGTCAATCAATCAATTAATCAGTCAGTCAATCAATCAGTCAGTCAATCAATCAGGCAGGCAGTCAGTCAATCAATCAATCGGTCAGTCAGTCAATCAATCAGTCAATCAATCAAGTCAGGTAAATGTAGTATTTCCAAGATCCACAAGTTCTCTCGAGCAGCTTCCATCCTCCATCACATTTATTGGAGAACAGTATCTTTTTGTATATTAATTTTCTCTCATAAAGTAAGTTATGACGATTTAAAGTTTTGCTTAATTTCACAAACAGTTTCATGTATATACATGTATGCACATCCTGGTCGGTATGCTTATGAGGGAACCTACAAAGTCACCCAATCAGTATTTATTTCGTATTTTGTGATATGAAATTAATATCTTGGTTCTTATACTGTGAAACAAGAGTTAAATCCTTGAATATATGGGATTAGTATGGTGATTCAATGGAGAGATTTCATTATTACCTCAGTAGCAAACCAGACCATTCATATGTTGGAGCGTTGTGACCCAGTGGATTAGTCTTATGACTTTGAAACAGAGGGTCGTGGGTTCGAATCCCAGCCATGGCGTAATTTCCTTTAGCAAGAAATTTATCCACATTGTGCTGCACTCAACCCAGGTGAGGTGAATGGGTAACCGGCAGGATTAATTCCTTGAATGCAAGAGCACTGAAAGGCAGCTCGAGCTAAAGCGGTGGTAATATTAATAATAACATTGCGCCTCAGAATAGAATATTTCTAGATACATGTAGATGGCGCTATATAAATGCCTATTATTATTCGGTAGGATTATTTTGTACTTAATGTTTAATGAGAACCTATAGAGTGCAGCTCTACAAGAACTTGGCTATTTCAAGGTCAAAGGAGACACTGCATAGTACTGCAGTAATAATTAGTTCTGAATTATTTTAGGTGGTTTCCTTTAATATTCCGTTGGAGAAAGTTTTCACAAGGCTTTCCTGGAAGCTCTATTTGTGACCTACTGGTTCTGGCTCACGTTCAGGGCCTTTTCACACATGAGTCTTGAATCATCATTGTAATGATGATTGCAATTCGTCTTTAGAATCATCGGACTTTTCACACGCTCACTCGAAAACTGATTTGAATTTGAATTCCCGAGCGTAGGCGGTATGTGTCCTTGGTGACCTGGTGACAATCAAAGCACCGCATCCCAAATACAAACTACAATGAGTGCATGACAATTATATTATTTACGGAAGTGCTTGAAAGGTCACGTAGGCTCCGCCACCCAAAATATGCTTTGGAGGCAAAGCCTTTCACACGCAAAATTCGTCCCGTAATTTGAGTGAAAGTTAACTGGAATTCACCTCCGGAGTAGAATTTGTATTCATGATTGTGATTAGCGTTCGTGATTCTAATCATGTTCTAGTTTGGTTTCACATTTGCAAAAAATTCGTCATTAGCCTTATTTTTCACTGGAATCATCATTCGAATTGCAATTTTTTTTTACTGTGTGAAAGCGGTTATATTCACATTGTGCCGCACTCTATCCAGGTGAGGGTACCTGGTAGGAATTTATTCATTGAAATGCTTGTGTGGTGTATGAAGGCTTGCTGGAGTGAAGCCAGGGTAATAAATATCCAAAGTACTTTGGAAGTGCATCAGGACATTAGATGATGTGATATGAGCTGTGCAAGTGTAGATGATGATGATGACGACGACGACGACGATGATGAAATGATGATGATGATGATGAAGATGGTGATGATGATGATGAAGAAGATGGTGATGAAGATGATGATGATGAAGATGAAGATGGTGATGACGATGATGATGGTGATGAAGATGATGATGATAAAGATGATGGTAATGATGAGTATTATCATTGTTATCATTACTATTATCATCATACTAGTATTATTATTTTTGTCATCATTATGAGGAATTCTTATTGCAAGGTGTAATTTTGTTTTCAGTATCATGTATCTCATGTACACATTCAAATGAAGAATACTGTTATAATATTAATAGTAATAGTGATGTCTTATTAAGCGCACACATCGTCCAGAGACGCTCATGGCGATAGTGCAGCAACAGTTCCTTTGGAAATACATAAATACATTAAATACATACACTGTATATAACCACTGGCGGATCCAGGGGGGGGGGGCAAAGCCGGCCCGTGCCCCCCTTTGAGAGGCACAATTAAAATTTGTAATGTAAAAATGCTGTTAAAACTGAAGTGTGCCCCCCCCCCCCACCCTTTTGAAATTTTTTTTTGCTTGTCAAACATTTTCATGGATGAAATTTCCTTAATTTCGGATTAAAACCCTTTTTTTTTTTGCTTGTCAAACTTTTCCTTGGGAAAATGTGCCCCCCCCCCCCTGTTTTGGAAAATCCTGGATCCACCCCTGCATATAGCAACTACAAATATAAATGTAAATGAAGTAAAAAGAAAAGGAGATCTTAAGTTGCTAAGTACAGTTTTGCATCACCCTCTGGAATTCCTAGCTACATCCTGGTGGGGCCTGGTGCCCTACATACAAGAAATATATATTTTGCATTCTAATAAAGGCACTTACATGTACTTATGTAAAAGTTCATGCATACTTTTTAAACGAACTTCATCCTTGACATGCAAAAGCTTGTCAGAAGCCTTCCTTGCATGTACATAGCAACAAGGAATGCATGCTATCTGGATTCTCTGTATTGTTGTTCATTACTTGATGGAATATTCTATTTTTAGGCCATCTGGTAACCAACAGCTATGAATTTGAATCACTTGATAGTGAATACGCATTGTCATCAAATAGGCCAGTAAAGTATCTGTATTATGAATTCATTTTATGCATACTTTTGAAACAGATGTTAGTCTTGTCAACCTGAAAGCTTGCCAGATTTTTCCCAGACCTAGCAACAATTATGCACACTGATTCTAAGTATTTAAGTTTATATATGACAGACAGGTGAAAGGGATGCCTTGTTCCAAGGTTTCCAGGAAAGAAACATGTATAAATTTGAATCACTTTATTTGAACAATAGGGCGATTACCGGTAAGCTTGATAAGGTCCACTTACTCTATGTCCACACAGCTGAGAATAACTTCAGTGACAAAGTCCTAATGTTGGGCATACATCTACATGTATCTATCCACATAAGCACAGAGACTAATAATCTTTTCCCTGTTTTTCCTCTTCTGCAGAACCTGCTGGAGCTAGCTCTCCTGGAGATCTGCCCTGAGCTGAAGGATCCACGGCTCCTGGAGCAGCTGGAGGAGGATGGCAGCCAGAAAGATCCTGCTGGAGCCGCACAAGTGGATCCGCATGGAGCCAGGAGCCGTTCGACAGGAGAGGATCTGCCTGGTGGAGGTCGTCTCCCGGCTGGATCCGAGGGGATGGGAGGAGTTCCGGCTGGAGCCCGGAAGGAGACAGACGGAGCTGGGAGAGTCCAGGGAGAAGGAGACGGTGGAGAACAGGTGGTGAGACAGAGGAGAGGTACTGTGGAGGGGAAGGAGAAGAGCGATGAGGAGGATTGAAAAGTGATGTCCAACTCTTTGGTGTGAGATGTTATGTTTAACCCATCGGCATACTGTTCCTTGTAACTCATTTGAAGGTCTTTCATTACTATGACTCCATTGTATTATGGTAAACCTATCTGATTCTAATGCAATATGATTTCAAAGGTGCACATGGTATAGTTGTTTAGAGTAGTTTCTATATTTTAATACTTTCAGTAGTTATTGGAGATGCTATTGCCCAGGACAAAGTACAGTAATTCATCATGAAAATGGGGGCATGTTGTTCAAAAAGCCTATCGGCTCTCCATTGTGATTTTAATTGCATTTTCAAAGGAATTGGTGCGTTGTAGAGTTTCTCCGTAGTAAATGCAAAAACTACCCATTGACACTTGGAATTAAATATGACTTTCAGTCGGACTTGACTATTAGTGAAAAACTCTGTTGAAACTTTCATGAAGTTATATACATGTTTAGCTTTCTGAATACCAACTTCTCAAGGATGAATTGTTTTCTCAAATGATATTGAAATATTGGCTTTGACAGGCAACTACTTTGCATTGATGCTACTTAGGTTTAGCAAATGCATATACGAAGAGAAACAGGTGGCGGAGGTAAAATGTATATCAGGAAATAAATACATTGTAATTCTGTGTATTTATTTTGTAAGTAATCGATGGATTGTAAAAGAGAATGACAACAATAAAGATGATGAATATGGAGATTCAATTTCTTGTTTATAGTCCACTTATTAAAGCTTTAAATTTTGCTTCTATCTGTCAATTTCTTTTCCACTACTGTTTGCTCCAACAATTATTTATATGTGTACACTAGTGTGTGCAAATTTGTGTAATTATTGTGATAAACGATCAGTACTTTGATGTCTGTGTAAAGTGTGTATTTCAAAAGAACTAATATTTTTGTAAGAATTGTTCATATATTTTTTTCCCAAACACATGACAGTTGAATTTTCTATGTGTGGTCCTTTTGCTTCATGGCCATGGATTTTTCTGCAAGCAAAGAAACTAACATGAGTTGTACATGTACATGTAGGTTTTCACAAGTGTGGGATTTTTTTTCTATTTTTACTCATACTTTTTATCCTGCATGAAGAATGTGATTGGCCTACTTTTAGTTGCACTTCATGATCAATTATTGATTATAGTGCTTCCTGAAATCAGGGGATTATTTCATAAAACATGTAGCCAGTAAGTCATTTGCTCCTAGCCAATCTAATGCAATGATTTCAGTAGCTTATAACAAAAAGTCATTGAAAGTCATTGACTATTTGCCTCATGAAATGCCCCCCCCCCCCCCGTGTGTTTGGTTTTCTCGACCCTGAAATGAATGCATGCATGCTTGTCAAGCACATACATGTAGTTTTTGCTCAGAGAGAAATATGAATTCATTCAGTATGTGCATTGAACCATCACATAAATCAATTAGAGTTGGGTTTTGGTAATTCATGTCTGAAAGGTACACAATGTTTACATTCTTTTGTACAGAACAAGCTATTTCACTAACAGTACCTTCCAATTTAAAAGTATACACTGATAAATGTGATTTAGTAATATTGAAGAAATAATTTAATAATCTGAATTGAATCTGAATGTGATATATGAATATGAATTATATTATTGTTATTGAATGTTTGTTTTTTTTGCTTACAAGATTACAAGTACAGGACCAAAGAATAAAATAAACATCAATCAGTCACTGAGTATTAAAGTTTAGTACTAACTCTGACATTTTAATCATTATCAGATGGATTTGGGGGGTGAAGGTCAGGACGGGGCTACAGGGAGAGGTGTGACTCGCCCCCCCCCCCCTCCCCTCCATGATTGTTCAGGTAGTGAAGAACAAAAATGAAGAAGAAAAGGAAAATAAGGGGAGTATCAAAAGAGAGTTATGGGGGTGTTTCATAAAGATTTAAGTATGACTTTGCAGAGGTGCACTTAAATGCCAGCGACTACATGATATGCAAGCAACGCGTGATCTTATTGATTGATACATAGTAGTGGGCGTCCTCATGACACAATCTGACCAATGCGGTCAAGCCTTTTATACCGCACGCAACTAGGCATTTAAGTGCGACTCTTAACCCTATCTAGGCCGGGGGGGGGGGGGGGGGGCCTCAACGAATAGCGCTGCTCGCTGACTTTTTACTTTCAAGTCTTGCTCAACTTTTGAGACCAATTTTGCGCCACCTGGGTACGCGGTTCCAAAATTACGCAACTTTATGTAAGTGCATGTCAGACTAAAAATTGCTCAAAAAAGTGATTTTGTCAATGAAAATTGTGTTTTCAACCAAAATTTTTTAGTTTTGCTGGTCTACATGTAAATGTATGTATTTTATGCTGTTTATGATCTTGGAAGAGTCCCCAACGAATTTCATTGAAAAAACAATGAAAAACAAAGGGTCCAGAAAACAAAGAAATTGCAAAAAACAATATAATACATAAGAAATTGATCTGATATCACAATTTTTTTCATGTAAACTTGCTAAGAACACCACAAAGAGTTTCTATGCAAAAAATTAGAACATTTGGAGCTTTATTTATGGAGTTAGAGGAAAAAGTATGATTTTGCATACTAATTACGCATAAATTAGCATAATTACTTGACAATTCGCATGAAATAAATTACTATACAGTTTTGTAGATTATATCTCAGACAACCTGCGTGCCAATTTTTGGCGCGATGGCGCGGTCGACGGCCGAGATCTCAAGGGGGGCCTGGGAGGCCCCCCCCCCCCCCCGGCCATTTGAACTCCCAAAATACCCCGGCCAAGATAGGGTTAAGTCATGCTTAAATCTTTGTGAAACACCACCCTGATATGTCTAACTTTCCTTTTGTTAAACTGGAAATAAAAATGACATCGCCTTGTCATCTTGCTGCCCCTCTTCCCCCCCCCCCCGAATTAAAATACCCTGACGCCACCCCTGGGGCCCGTAACACAAAGCTTAGCAATGATCGTAGAACATTTTTCTACGATTGATTCCATTGACTACAATGTACAATCGATCTTGAAAATTAAGCGTACGATTAATCTTTAACCTTAGTGTAACGGGACCCTGGTGAAGATTAAAATTGGCATTTTGAACAGTTATGAGCATTTGTTTGAGTTGCACTTCTTGGTATATTGTTTCTATGTGTTGATTGTTTTATAGCATTACTTTCATTCAGGTAATACAATGTTAAGAAAAAAATGCTAGTTCTATAATAATTAATGTGGTAGACCTTCTTCTGGACAATTTGTTTTCTCTAAGTTTTCATTTTAATACTAGCAATTTCTTTGTTGAAAAAAAATGTTATGCAGTTGGTTAATTCCTTTATTTTATCATTTTTATTTCCTTTTTTTTATACACAATTATATGTAATTTCTTTATTCTTATGATGTATACTAGTGTTGTTGATAAGTCGATTTGATTAATGTGGTAGACCTCTTTCTCTAAGTTTTCATTTTAATACTAGCAACTTCTTTTTCAAAAAAGTTATGCAGTTGGTTAATTTTATTTTTATTTCCATTTTTAAATATATTTTCTTTAATTTTTTCTTATGTGTACAAGTGTTGTTGACAAGTCATTTCCTCAGTTGCTCATATTATAATGAGGTAAAGTGGAATTTACTGTGTTACAGATTGCTTTCTTGTCATATTTTATGTGATTTTTAGTTTGCCCCAAATTCTTAACATTCCAAAATCATGAGAGCTCAGTTTGCAATTGTTTTACCAAAGAATTGTTGCATTCATCCCCAGGGGGGTCACTCACCACATGGACTGCTACCCACCCGTGTCCGACAACCTCAGAAATGCACCCTAAACGGCGTAACTACATTAACTAAATTTGCAACCCTAAATGGCGTAACCCATGAGAAAAGCCACCCTAAGTGGCGATAACAGGGATAAGCCCCTAATTCGATACCCTAAGTGGCGTAAACATATCGAAATTGATTAATTTGATACCATACTGATTACTGATGTTAAATATTGTAACATACAGCAGGTATAAATTTTCGGCATTAAAAAAAAAAAATTCAAAGTAAGGCCAGCATAATTTGCTCTCAATGACACTTCTCTTAGCCACTTTGAATAGCCATCTTTTAGCCTAAATTAATGAATGAAAGTGAAAAATGTTGCTTGCCTTGACTGACTGATGCAGCACTTACCATTCGTTTTACCAATTTCATCAAAACTTGAAAAAATTGAATACATACCAGTTAATGTGTTGAAAAATACCATTTAATTAAACCTGTATCTTTTTTTGTTTTAATTGATAATAAAAAATAAAAAAATCAATATAAGAATCCTTGGTATGAATCAAACAAAATGGTATAGAAAATGTGCCTTAACCCTAGGCGTGCTGCCTAGTATAGAGCCGGGTGTAAGACTAGAGACTATACTGTACGGGGGTATTCTCTCATATGCGCTGGCCGGCGTGTGCGAGAATTATTTGTATCCCTTAAAATCACGCCCTTCATGGTGTTTATGGCTTAATTAGGTCTGCTCCCAAATCTCAAATTTGCAACCCTAAATGGCGTAGATCTATTCATATTTGAACCCCTCAATGGCGTCATCTTCATAGCCAAATTAGCAACCCTAAATGGCGTGAAGAGAGAGAGCAATAAGGTTACCCTAAAAGGCGATTTACCAGTGAATGGTCCTGAAATGCAACCCTTTTTGCCAAAGACGTCGACGACGCCCGAGTGCCTGAAACGGGACCCTTTTTAATGCTTTTTCTGGACGCGGGTGCGTAGCAGTCCATGTGGAGAGTGACCCCCCGGGCATTCATCATTGAATTTGTTCTTAAGTCTCTAAATATCATCTGTATATTATTTTTTGTCACTCTATTAAGTTTGTATTATCAGTGTTTTAGATTCTGTTCATGTAGCCATTCATTTCTCTGTGATATGTGTTACTAGTTTCTTCCTTTTTCTTTTGAATATTATTTTAATTGAATATTTGATTACACTTCACTAAACATATCTGTCCAAATTGGTAGAGGTTGTTCAATCTAAACAAAACAAAATGAGATACAGGTGTATGTTTGACAATATTGGCTGACCTATTTATTTATTCATGTTTTATTTCATATAATCGATAAAAACAGTGGAGGGTAGTGCGGTGCAGTTAAAGAAACTGCTTTACAACGGGGCCCTCCACGAATAAGACATAAACATGATAAAATAAATAGCAGAACGTAAACATGGTAAATGAATAGATAACAGAAAATTAATATGATGAAATAAATAACATAAATCAAAACTGAAAATATAAACATAAACCGTAATTAAGTGCGGATACACATGGTATACTACCCCCCCCCCCCCCTTTCTCCCAAACTGGACTAGGTTGTAAAGTTGGAGCATGTTATTCGTTAGTGAAAGTTTTGGTTACTAGTACTTGTATATGTAACCTCTTATAATGATGAAAGTTGTTGATGTTGTGACATTACATTAACACAAGTACTTGTACCTGAAACGGTATGATTTCATCGTTGGCCTTCTTTCCTGTGTTATGAAATAATGTTGAGTTTTGACCTGTTTAAAAATAAAGGAGAGTAACACACTTATGGGTGCATGCTCACATGTATGCTCAAGCACACTGTCGGGGAATGAGCACCTTCAGATGTTATACTTACATATGTACCTGTTATCAGTGTATTCACAAGTGGTACAGATGTCTGTATATATTAGAACAATTAGAAGAAATGAAATATAGTTTTTATTCCATTTTATGTATTTGTCTAGCTGACTTTTATTTCTGTTGTTGCAAGATGGTTATTTTTTTTCAATCTGTAGTGTGTATGCTAATGTAAATAGGCAACTCATTCACCATATCTGAGAGGAAAGGTGGAATGGAGATTAAAGGAACCCTGTAGCCTAAATTCAAATATTCCTATAAATACACAGTGCTGGATACAACCCATATATTGCTACTTAAAGATAAATACCAGTTGTGGTAATGATCTTAAAATGAGTTCGAACAGAATCCAATGAAATTACCACCGAAGTGTATGTATAGATAAAAAATATGTGCCAAATACATGTAGCTCTGGAAGAAAATGCGACATTGCTGAGAAATGAGCAAAATAAGCATGGAATTCCTTCAAATGTCGGGTATTTTTCGAAGCAATTATTAATTCATTGTCCCATATATGCTTTTCTGTGTTATTGATCGATTTTGAGCTAAGATTTCATGATTTTACAAAGATGAGTTTACATTAATGTACCAGATCTAGATGTATGATGATATTTTGACAACTAACCTTGATTCAAAAGACTT